>NC_135699.1:8742354-8937111 GCF_964276395.1 Gasterosteus aculeatus | reverse complement strand
GTGAAAAAAGGGGTCAATTTTGAACGTGATTGATTCCTGATTTAAAATGTTACAGCTTACCTCACTGTAGAGCTCTAAAGGAAACTGGGTGACGTCCTTCCACACACACATGATCCGGAGAGGAGTCCACGTATGGCCCCCAAAACTGTGGTCCTAACCCAGGGAATGTACCGCATACCACAACGTCCCGGGCCTACAGGGGGCGGCGTAACCCTCCTGCAGAGCCACAGTGCTCATTTGACACATTAACGACATGTAACACAGGACATATGGCCCCAGTGCCCCCCCCCCCCCCCCCCCCCCCCTTTCCTCTGAATGACATTAGGCACACCAAGCAGCCTCCACTGTGGCGGACTGAAGAGGAAGTGCTAGCAGCCCCTCCTCTCCCCACTGCCTAATTCTGCTACATCTCTGGTGGACCGGGCTAATTTAGTTGAAAATTGATACAAGAATGAGGATAAAATGTTAAGCAAGACAATCCAGCAAGTCTGATTAGGCTGTATGTAGCCAATTAGGCCTGCTGGCTCCCATCTGAAGTTGAGCGGACAGCAACCGCAGGCACATTAGCCTACTGGAGAGCTTTTTGTCAGTCCCATAATAATATCATTCCCACACTGTAATATTTAATCAGATCTGTGTCACAATTAACGTTCTTTTTAATAGCAGACAAACCATAAAACCAAAAGGGCAAAATAAAGCTTGTCTATTATTTCATCAACCGTGGTAACAGGAGAATTTTATGTTTTTTTTAATGGTTCACATTTTACATTGGGCTAAACATTTGAACATGTGGATACATCACCACCACTAATGTCCAAATATGAACCAGTTGGCGTGTAGTGGAGAACCATAACTCTTTCTCTGCTGGCAGCTAAAGAAGAGGAGTCCAATTTAGGAGCTTGCTCCATATTTCTTGTCATCCTTGGATTTAAAGGGAACAGCATGTTTGGTGAGGTTTTTTACTAAAATATAAAATGCAAGATCCTATGAAGAGCCTATTATGGCTTTCTGGTTTAATGAAAACTTGCTTCATTTGATTTGATTTGAAGCATTTTATTTCTTGAACATGTAGACATTAAAAAATAAAAAATTTAAAAATCAACATAGACGTAGACCACAAAATTAGAAAAGTCACCTTTTGTTCAAGAAAAGGAGTAGAGGGAAGCAAAAGCTTATAGATACCCACCCCTATCTTATCCATATTCTCAATTAGTATATATTACTTTGAAGATTAATATCATACATACATACACACACTCTCTCACACACACTCTCACCCACACACACGCACGCATACTCACACGCACAAATAAATACAATTTAAATTTCCTTCACTGAATATTTTCACAGATCTCATATTTGGCTAATGTGTATAATTTAAGATGTTTTTTGAACTGTGCAATATGTTTACAATCTTTGATCTTATCTGGTAAGTTGTTCCACAACTTCACCCCACAGACCGATATGCACCTGCTTTTGAGTGTAGAGTGCACCTTTGGTTGCCTCAGTTTCAGTCTCCCTCTTAAATTATAGTCTCCTAGTCTGTCGCTAAACCAACTTTGAATGTTTCCTGAAAGTAGGCTGTTTCTTGCTTTAAATACAATCTGTAACGTTTTAAAATCTTTTAAGTCCATAAATTTTAATATATTTAATTTCAGAAATAATGTGTTTGTGTGTTCATAGTACCCCACCTTATTAACTATCCGTATTGCTTTTTTTTTAATTGTGCATATTGCCTGTAGGGTGCTTTTGTAGGTATTACCCCACACTTCCACACAGTAACTCAAATAGGGGGCAAACAGTGTACAGTACAGTGTATGCAGTGATTGTATATTCAATATATGTCTGACTCTGACTAGTATCCCTACACATCGTGCCAATTTTGATTGTACACGAGTGACCTGTGGCCTCCAGCTGAGCTTGTGGTCTATCATTACACCTAGAAAGGAGTATTCAAACACCCTTTCGATTTTTATCAATGCAACTAGAAAATAAAAAAGGAATGGAAGACATGCGTGGCTTCCTTACAAGTGTACTATGTCACTCATGCCAGTCTACCAGTTGTCTAATAAACAGCTGTGCAAATTTCGCAAAATTCATCGTCTGTAAACCTCACAGGTCACGTAAGGAGAGAAATGAGTGATCAGTGCAAAACAAATATTGCTTTCGTCTTGTTGTTGTCCGCATATTAGCTTCAGTACCACAAATTGTTTGTCTCTGGTGCCTGCCGGGTCTAATCTCAGCTCTCCATGGACCCCAATGTCCATCTATTCGCCATGATTAACCTTAACAGATGCGCTGCTGGGTTCTGTTTGATGACCCAGGCTGTTTGATGACAAACATGTTTTTATTAAATGCATTGAGTGGCAATATGAGACGGTTTCCTTCCACGAGGACTCTGTGTCTCTATGTCTATGCAGAAGGATGGAATAGACGCCTTGTATAAAGATTGATTTATTAATTCCTCTCTCCACATTACAGTGAGGAATTATTGTCCAAAGTGACTTATAGACCTTGTTCATAACTGTTTCGACATTGAAAAGTAAATGTTCATAGCATTGTGTTTTTTTTTAAAAACATGTATAATGTGCACTGCAGTAATACATGCTATGTGACAGGCTTCAACACCCTAAAATAAGTGGAAGTTTAATGAGGTGGAAAGAGGTATTTCAAGGTGTGATAAAACACCTCTATGAGCACATGGCACTATTATAGATTTTCTAAAGCATCTGATCTCTCCTGCATGTAACAGTAAGCACAGAGAGAATAAATTACATGGTGCAAAAATAGGCTGTCTATTAGACAGGAACTTTTGCTTCCTAAACGTTCTGTTCAGACTGATATCTGTTTTCTTTGATTCTAGATTTCTTTGAGACAACAGCTGAGGCCCATGCAAACAATTTGAGGCTGGTTTGGTCAATTCCTGGGTCAGGATAGCTAAAATGTTTGTCTGAAATATATGAAATACAAATGATTGATTTCTCAGACATCCATCCTAAAGAAAATAATCTATTTCTATATCTATCTTATTTGTTTGAGAGTCCAAATGTTGATGCTTAAATTTTACATTTTCAGTCCATTTTCTTCAATACACATTTTGTTTACAAAAGATGTTCCACGATAATGTTGGCTAAATAATGTCGTATTAAAAACAGTCTTACCCTTGCTGTCACTGCACTGCCCCATCTGCACTGTAGCGGGGGAGACAAATGGCCCAAATCTCCCTCTTTCACTCTTTATAATCCCATTACTAGTTATTGCCTTCATTTATCTCCGGTATTATCATTACTTGAGGTGATTGGCAGTCCCAGGAGATGCTTTTTGGCGGGCCCTTTCTTCACTTAAAATGTGTGAGCCAAGCGTGATGGAAGTGCCTCTTTGCACCACATAGTACCTACCTTCTGATCATCTGTTATCTCTGACTGAACATATTGGGTTATTGATTTAAAGAGGGAATGTGTTACTGTAGGCATCCAACGACCAACGAGTGTCTGTAGAAGCCCAACATGCTCATTGCAGCCTAACTGTAACCCAATAAAATGCACAAATTCTCTTCATGTGGCGGCATTCCACAATTTCCACACTGGAGCTGTCCTTGGTGCTGAATCTGATTTTATTTCCAAGTCAGATAGAAAACAGCTCAAAGGAAATGTGCTTTAGTTTTAGCTTTCAGGAGAATTCAGTAAATTTAAAATAGCACTTCTATAAGCTTGTCGGACTCAAATGGATCGACATAAGTGCAACTGAACCAGGGGTATCAGCTTTTTGATTCCACGTGTTCTTTCGTGTGAAGCCCTGACGCCTACAATTTAGACAGTTCAGTCTGAGATTTGAGGGCCTCGTGTTAGCAGCTAAAGCAACCTGCGGGATACACAGTTTTTGCTAAACTCACTACTTTCTAATTTTACACATCCAGATTTCTTCCATTTTCAGTCTTCTTCTCCATCTCACAGGACTCACCAGATTTTCCCAAGCTTGTTATCCATCTGGAGAAAAAAGAAGAGGTTATACTTTTTATATATGCACTTGTTTTAAGACCAGACAAACAACTCAAAACGTTAACAACCATGAAAAGTTAACAAGCATGCTGTGAAACTCCTCTGTCTCAGCTTTAAACACGTCATACTCTTGTGTAACCAACCCGTGCGTAATTGTCCCCACACTTAATTCCAAATTAAACGTTAGCTACGTTGAAGAGAAGAGGTGGTGAGAAATAAAAGAAGAATGTGCAAGCACACACACACAAATCCACAAACACACTCTATACTCTTCGCCATCGGAGGAGGAGGAGGAGGATTCATTTCTTTTGCTCAACCTATTGTGCATTCCTTGGACCATATGTTTAATAGTGTTCACACATGAGTGAGGACCGCAGAAGAAAGACAATGTGAATGCAAAAGGCACTTTGATGGTTCCGCAGGAGGATCTTTGAATCCGGACAGCCTGAAGATCAGGCTTCCTCTCCCCGAGGAGGAGTCTTTCAACAGGAGGAGAGCAAAGTGAAAATACGTAGCAATAAATGCTATTGATGTTTCGCCTGCCTTTTGTGTCCGTGTGCATGTGCATGCATGTGTGAAAGAGGGAAAGATTGGGAGACATTGACCAGAGACACCGGCCTACTCAGCTGCCAAGTTGCATTAATTGTATATCAGTAACTGGCTTTCATTCCAATGACTGGAGCATATGTCCAATGGTTTCTATCTTTGGGCTTGATCGTGTTTACTGGCTTTAACTGAGTTTAGTTTAAAGCACATTGCAATTAAAGTGGCGTCCTTCTTTGGTGGTAATCACCGAATTAGATATTTAGATATTGTTGTAAGGCCTCAATCCATTTCTGACATTATATTCCGCATATTCAGTCAAGCCGCACAATAGATGTGAAATGCCTAAGTTCATTCACACTAGAGTTCGTGGACAGTGGATATGTGGTGGAGTTAATGTATATTCATGAAGTGGGAATAGGTGGAATCACTTTTATGTTATATCATCTCAGTTGCTGATTGATACAATCAGGCATGTAAATTGCTACTCCTAATCAGGGACGAGAAAAGATGAGTATTTGTTTCTGTAACATCTTGCCCATGTTTTCTTTCAAAACAAAGCTGATTCATTTTCCCCCGGATGGTTGAGTGAACTCTTAACTCTTTTCTTTCTGCACGTTCCCATTGTTGGCTTGCTCTCCCTGGGTAATGATGCCTCACTAGAACAATGAGGATCAAAGCGCGTACGGCTCCAAAGTCCTGCTCTCTCGTTGATGGCTTGTGAGAAGTGCTTTCTCCCTGAGTTGTACTGTACACACACACACACACACACACACACACACACACACACACACACACACACACACACACACACACACACACACATGCTCTGGCGATATTAGCTGACGGCATGCTGTCTGGAGGCGCGTGAAGCGCTGGGGACCTGCTCCTACTGTCCCCGGCTGTCTACATGAATTAGTAACACACAGTGCCGCTAATGCCAGCAGATCACAGTCTCAGTCATCGCAACATCTGTGCACATCTGAGTACATCAGTGTGAGTTTGAAAGTCCTTGAACGTAGCAGGGGGAATTTGCCCTAAGGACTCCTGCAAGCGCCAGGCGACCAGTAGGTGGCGCTCTCTGGTTTAACAAACAGGACAGGGCAACACGTCCTTTTGTACACTCAACCCCAGCGTGCTGCCTCGTGGAGAGGAAGGTGTGCGCCCAGGTGAAAACATTGAGTTCCTGCTCGTCATCCATCCAGCACCTCTGCAAAGGCCGTCGCTTCGCCCCAGAGAGCCGGGCCTCCCTGCTCATCACTTCTTCAACAACCACTTCCATCTCCTTTTTCTATTTTAGTTTCCATCTGTTTGTTTATCTCTCTCCCTATTTCTCTTGCCACAGAGCGCCCCCCCACTCTTCCACTCCCACCCCCCCCTCCCACCGCCCCTCCTTGCAGGCAAACAGGAGCATTGCCAAGAGCAGCTCTGTTGGCCTGCTTAGAATTTACATATGTAAATGAGAGCCAATGTTGCTCGTAAATCTGCAATTAAGCAAACAGCTGAAGCTTACAAATAACGTCGGCTCCTATTACTTTACCAATAATAGAGTTCTTGTGACTGATTTATATTGCCAACCCCATTACCTTCTTTCTCCTGCCTTTAAGCAATTGGTTGAAGATAATGTGCTGGACTATAATCAAGGTCTTTGACTAGCGGAGCAGCACAGCGTGTTGACAATAATCTCCATACTCTTTCTTTTTCCAAAAACACAAGCTTGACTCGCTATAAATCGTTCCATCGGGCTGAGCTGGTTGTTGAGCAGGATCAACAATACTGAATGATTGATATTATGTTAAATATGAATTCAGATTAGTTACTTGGCTACCACAAGTTGAAATAAAACGTTATTTTGAGGATTATAAAAATGTAAAAAAATAGTATACGTTGGCAAGTTGGCAATTGCTTTCTGGAAATTTCCCAGTGAAGCGGCCCCAACCGTTCCACAATCCATTCCCCAAGTAGAAAGTTGGACTTTCTTTGTAAAATCATTTATATACAGAATTTGTTGTGGTATCTTGTGCCGACCGGAGATAAGGAGGTCGCTTTTGTGAGTGCACCGTGGCGGCCCCAGTGCTCTTAATAACTGTATGTGCAGAGCTTTGAGGCCACGGCGACCTGCCCCATGTGTGAGGTGAGTGAAGATTGTCCAGCATCACTTCCCCTCTGCATAATTCCACCACAGATGGAACCAGAGGAAGGATTCAAAGTCTGTTTGCTTGGGAGTCTGAAGGAACCAATCTAGGTCATGCATTTTTGTTTTGATCTCTTTTTTTTTCTTTTCATTTCACTCATGTCTCTCTGACACAAACATTGAACATTTCCAGCAGAAGGAATACAACTTATAAACTATGCCATGCTGCACAACTAAATACACTGAATATGTCACAGTGTTTGGGTTTTCCTGATTTATTTTGTATTTCCTGTCTGTTGTGTGTCCCTCGTCCCCCCCAGCACCCGAAACCCTGAATCCTCAAGGACTTAACTAATGTCACCTGGTGAATGGTTCAGTGTGAGAGTCTGTGAGGGCTTTAAATTGTGTAGATATGAATGGGACAGCACACATGTTACGCCACATGTAAAACATGATTTATTTATTTATTTCAACCTTTTTACTCTCTGAATTGAATGTCTTTCAGGCTCTGTCCTCATAAGCTGAGCGCTCATTTAAAATAATGTTTTCACAATTTTTCGTTAAAACAGCTTCCTTGAAAGCCCGTCTACAGCATTGTGACAGAATGCTTCAAAGCCATCACAAGGTTTGGACCAGTAATTGACTCAAACCTAAATTTTAACACCCACATTGAAAATATCCCCATGAAAATAAAGTGTGATTCAAAATGTCCAAGTAAAAATATGATTTCAATTTCCATTTACAATTTTGTTTTCCAATGATGTGGAAGTGTAACAGTGTCTTCACAGCTCCCTCTAAACAGCAACCAGACAGCTTACTTAGACTATTTACTCAGATTTGGAAAGAAAAGAAAAACAGATCAGTGCCTTCTGTACACGTTGCTTATATTTCTCTGTAAAATACTTTCTATTTTTGGCTGGTAAAGTAATGAAAGATTAAGAACCAAAATAAGCTCAAATTTGCTTCTGTGCTACAAACCCTCCAAACGTCTTAGGTTCTCTGGGGCCATTTTGCTTACTATTGCAAGAAATCACAAAAGAACATTTTTAGAAGGAGCTGTGTAAAGGAACTACCACAGATGTGAATAAAAATGTCTGAAGATGTCAGATCTGTCTCAACTCATTTACATCCAGACCGAACACACGTTCTTGGTCGCCACCAACTCCTGAGGAAATATCTGGATCTTTTTGTCTGTGATGAGCTTTGTGGTCGTAATTCTTCAGGTCTGTCTCTACGAGCATCGTCTTCAACAATCAAGCAGCCGCACGATCAGTTGTTAAGATAAAACTACTAATGAATTGGTGGGATTGGATTATGGCACATGATGAGAAATTAGGCCCGGATCTGCTGAGACGTTAAGCGTTACAGTCTCAGACCCTCTCTAATAGCGTGAAATGAGAACGGATCTGTTAAAGCCTCAAAGAACACGGAAATGGGATGGGATTGGCTTTCCGCCATCGTACATTACCGCCCTCACACTGATGGGCCCTTTATGAGACTTAATTTAAAAGTCGATGGCATCTTTAATGGCTACGGCACTGGTTGTTTTTCTGTGTTTTAAAACGCTGCCTCACTAACGAGCAGAGGCAGCCTCATTTGGGGAATGGAGGACAGAGAAATGTTTGGACCTGTGGCGGGAGGTCATTATACCCCAGCTGCGTTGAGAAGACGGATAAGGCTGCGTTGGCTGCTGGTCAGTGAGCATACGATTGCATGGAACAGATGAAGCCCTTTACAGCCTACAGCATCTGGACGGAGATGAAGTGGTTCAATGAAATGACAAATGGAGTGTCTGTCGGTAGAAAGCTGCTCGGTTTGTTCTTCATGCTGGGACTCTTTTTGTTTGGTGTCCTTGTTTATCTCCTGAATCAAACGCAGAGTAATAGTGCAACATGTTTGAAATGGAGCCAAGCGTGTCAGAGACTTGAAAGCCAGCCAGTGTCCTTTTGGTCTCGGACTTTTGTTAAAGTTAATGACTGCGGTTTGAAAGGCACAGATGAGCAGCTCTTTTGAGTGAATGTGGTACATCACATCTTACAGTGATCTTAATGATTTGTTATAATGAGGTATAATTTGTAGCTGCAGATGTTGCCGTTGCAAAGGGTTTGCTAATTGCTTTCCTGCAACTAAATAGCTGTTTGTATTTGTTTGTTTTTATCAGGTGCCTACACGATATTAAACCAGCATAATGTATGTGCTAAAACTCAGGGTAACTCCACATTTGCTGCTTCAGTTCTAGCAATTCTTTTATTTTATTTGTCTGTTTTGAGTTTTTTTTCGAGATCTTTTTTAACTTTGATTCAACTATTTCATATTTAAAAGACTTCCAGATGTTTTATCGCATTGTGTTCCTGTGTCTTCACACGTTTTCACCCTGAAAACCGTTCAGCTTCCATTCCTTTACTATGCAAATGTCTCTATGCGAGTCAATGCTTGAGGGGAATTAGCTTTTCGAGTCAGTCAAATTGAGCTGCATGGCTCAGCCACCGGAAAAAAAAAACAAGCCTCTTTCATTTTGGTTATGTGTCTCACACTTTTCATATTGTAGTTGTTAATTAAGATATTAATAATTTGGTTCACTGAGGCGTAATACGCTTAGAGCAAGAATATGCTGCTTTCAATACAACAATTTGCCCAATATAGAGAAACACATTAGCAAATAAGTAACTTTTCAATGTAGAATTTATGTGCATCTTTAACCCTGTTGGTAGGAAAGCAAATTTGACTACGTCAAAAAAAGTGTATATGGGAAACATATTCATAAAATACCAACCAGTAGATTCAGTGGGGAGATGCACTTAACTCTCCGTTTCATGGACTGTCACATCTCACGGCTTCAGTTGCTACCTGCCACTGTTGAAAACATTTTCCCACCTTTACAGCGCATGTATTTCCAGCATGTTTCGAGCCTGACAGCAGCAAGGGACCGAGCGTCAACAGCTCGTCTCACTCGATCTTTGAAAAAATCATCCTCGTTTTGAACAGCGAGTCTTTCTTCCAAAGGATGCCTCTAATTGGAGGAGAAAAGGGCTTCATTCTGACGGTGCGGGAGATTTCAAATAAAGCCCATTTGCCAATGTAAGGAGTCATTAAACATGTCATTAAACCCAGCTGCTTTGATAGAAGCAGATGAAGCTCTGGATCCCGGGATGATGGAATTTAAACCGCTCTTGCGGCAGTGAAAGGTTCATACATGTGCTGACGACACCCTTCCTTCACAATTGCTTGGTGTGTATTATATTCTCAAAGCAGACCTCTTAAAATCCTTTTCATGCAGGAGGGCACCAAATCATCCAATTACTGAAGGAGAAGAGTATGACATTCAGCCATTCAAAAAGAATAATCTTGATGTTCTCAGACTGGTCACGCTCCTCTGTCTGACTCGCACTTCTTTGTCTCACTGTTGAGGTTGATTCTTTTTCTTTTTTTTTTTTTCTTTAACTCAGCGGTCTGATTTGGCCTGCAGCGAGCGTCTGGCAAATCCCAGTGGAAATGTCGGCCTAAACAGCCGGGTCTGAAGTGATTATGTGAGTGCAGTGTGAGAGATTCCTTTAGGGCCTGTGGGAAGCCTGCACTTTCTTTGTTGACAGTAGCAATGAGGAAATAGAGGGAGAGAGAGAGAGAAAGTGAGGGAGGTAAAGGTAGAAGGCAAGGAGGTGATCTAAAAGGACAGAAAATTGCTGGTTTCTGGGAGATTAGAGGAACGTGCACATATAAAACCCTCAGTTTGCAGTAAGCTATTTGGTTGTCCTTTATATCTTTATCCACATATCCAATTAGCATGAGAGCTACATTCCCGTAGCTGCCAGGTACATCGTATAACACTATCAAGATGAATCTGTTAAACCTCCCCATGTGGATCTTACATCTTGCACTGTCACACTGTGTTTGTGCAGCCTAAAACACATTATACTGTAAAAGTAATTTTCTTCTCCACATGTTCTCCCCTAAAACTTAAAAATCACACTTTGCATCACGCAAACACGAAAACCCTTCTAGGCTCTTTAAAATGAATTTTCTACATTCATATCATCCCACATTGTCTTTATAAATAGTGCCAAGCAATCAAATTGAAATTCTGCTTTCGGCACTGCCCCTGGCTTGTTTACTGTGAAAGTAAAAAGTATGTCCTTCAACCATCTTCTTCTCAGAATTCGATTCTCTCAGAATCGTGGAGCTATAAGCCCTAGAAAAAGCGAGCTGTCGTTTATCGCCGCCTCGCAGACAAATCCACTCCAAATGGTCGGTGATTTTCACTCATTGGCTCAATAATCCATTCTAGAATTAACTCGAGGTTCTTGCTGTCCTTTTGAACAGATCCATCTGTATCATCTTGAAATAAACCTGTTTCCACAACACATGACAATTTAAATGAATGCACATGCAGAGTTTTCCCACCAGTCTAGAGCTGCTCTGCGTCTAAAACCTCAGATGGTTGCACGTTTTCAGACGGCAGACCTGAGTCACGTACGGATTGATCCCACTCCAGTGCTCTGTCTTTGTCTTTCCCTTTGCACAGATCTGATTAGAGCTTTGGCTCATGCCGGCCCGACCGTCACTGGACATCTCGTGCACTTCCTCCGCCACCTCGCTACTTTGCGGTTATGCCTTCACTGTCCACCCTTCCTTCCTGCTGTCCCTCCCACAGTACGCTGTGGTAATTGAGTGAGAGCAGTGGCCCCGGAGTCCTTGTGTAATCCACACTTTATAAGCACTCTAATTGAAGTGCAAATTCAATACTCCCTCATCAGCCTTTTACTGGCCGTGCCTTTGCCTTCACCCCTTAGGTAATTACAAGGAGACTGGCAGTTCAATCATTTTGCAGAAAATAAAGTAACAAAAACATACACTAGCTGAAAACACCAAATCGTTTTACCCTGGATGTGTCAAGCGTGATTGTTGTGTTTCACACAGAAAACCTTTCTCCCTCTCGGCAGAAAGGTATCCTGTGTGACGAAGAAACTTTGGGGGCCTCACCTGAATGCAACATGACGTTACTCAATACTCACATCTCCCTCGCTTTATATTGGTTTGCCTGTAGACACATGCGCGCATCGAATAAAGAACAATAATAGCAAGCACACGCTAGATCTGCACGCACGACACGCACACGCCGGCAATTTCCTCTTTGTACACTTGTAACACGCACACAAGCGTACATAAAAGCCAGTTAAGTGCACACGCAAACACACGTAGCTGGTGTTTATTGGTTCGTCTATAATACTGCGTGCGCCTGTGTGGGAGTGTGGTTTGCAGCTTTAATTAAACTTCCTCTATTTTCTCTCAGCTTGTCCCCATAGGGCCCCGTCTTCTCGCCGACCACATGCTTATTTATTTATAATTGCATCAAACTCCAGAGCTGAGCCACGGCGGAACGCGGTGCCAGACCTGTGGAGTGAACTAGGATTGTCACACAATAATACGTTTTCATGTACTGAGACATCCCACCAGCTGGGAAAAGTCCACATGGTGAATCATTTAGGGATGCACTGTACATTTCAAAACGACAAGGTGAGTAGCAACACAGAACATCAAGGCAGATATACACAATTTTAAAAACGTTGGACAATGGTCACGCAACACAGGAGCGCATTTCTCCTGTAAAAGATCTTATCAATATCATCCCTGCAGCACCGGGCTCCTCGAGGGATCAAACATACCTGAGAAGAAAACAATCAAGGTGTCATAATTACTTTGATCTTCTTCCTTTTATTCGACTGCCAGTTTCTTCTTCCCTTTTTTGATTATTTTCCTAATTTGCTTTGCCTTAAACTAAATGTCCCACCAGACAACCTTTTGGATGAGCATCATAGCAAATCGCAAGTGCTTTGTTGAAGTTGAAGGAATGTGATTTAAATCTTCAAAAGAGAAAATCACGTTATGATATCATATAAACTTGTGAAATTGCCAAGCTACCCTGCACGGGCAGCTACCCACATGCGGTGACTTAATATCTGCAACACAGCCTACTCACATCTGCAACACGAACAGGCATGCACACCATTCCTTTTATGCCCAATTCAAAAGCTGGCATCCAGATCATAATCGTATTATAGAACATCTTTTAATAATCTAACCGATGTGGCTGGAAAACAAAGTCACTGCACTGTACTTTATGTCTTGCATTATTCTCAGTTCGCTTTTATTTGCCTTTTAGATCACCTCTTGTATGCCCAAATGTATACCTTAAAAATGCATTTTAAGGTCATAATAAATTTGGAGCGTGAAATTAGATTTACCATGAAAACGTATTGTACGTCGCTTTGGATAAAAGCATCAGCTAAATGCCATGTTATGTAATGTAATAAAAATATAAATGTAACCATAATTTAAAATCAATCTCTTTGTGCATGTCCGATACCTCACCGCGCATCCTACACATAATAAGATATACCAGAATTTCACAAACACATTAATGTGCACATGGTTTCCACATAAGACATCATTTGTGTTTCACCAGCGAGCTGTTGGTCTAATCTTGGAATTTTCCATCTCAACTTCTTCTTTCAGAATGAAAAAATACAGTGACTTCATTGTCCATGGATGGGGGGGTTTGCTTCACCACACATGAGAAGCATTTGTAGTCAATTCCTGTCTTTCCATCAAGTCCATTTCCGTTTTGTCCTTTTTCCTCCATCCACCAGATGTCCTCAGATGTCCCCTCCTCTCCACATCATCTGACGCCCCACCCATCTACACACCTGTTTCCCTTTTCTGTCATCTGCTCTTTTGTTGCATGCGCTCTCGCTCTGTTCTCGATCACCTGCATCTCATTCCCCCATCTGCCTCTCACTTCATGAAATGGTCTCTTTCCATTTTTAATTGTCAGTGTAGATGCTGTGTCGTTTCGGGTTTTCTTTTGAGCCACCTGAACACGTGCCTGACCCGTTGACCTTTCAACATTAAAAAGCACCGACATCTTCCAACGAATTTTCATTAGGACCTTCATTCATTCTTGTACATGACTATACTTCAGAGAAAAACGCTTCGCTTTATTTATCTCACAGCTGTTGTTACTACTTTGCATGTCGACATTTTTTATAAACAAAAACAAATGAGGATCTTAACATCTGGGCACGGTAAACATCAACAGTTATTTCAGTTCAACTCCAACTAGAACAATGAAATGTGATTTACACAATGATGCATAAATAATGGAACAATAGGACTGAAGGGACATTTAATGCATAATACGGTGTTTTAAATTCAATGTATAATACGTTGTTTGATTAATATTTCCTCTGCATTCATGTGTGGTACTAAATATATTACACCGCTGTAACGTAATCTTCAAATCAAACTGAGTAAATCACAGTTTGAGCACCACTAGCACAAGGGATTAGAATGTTGACAGTTAAAGTAAGAAATATATGTATCGTACTGTGGGCGTGTGATGACGGCCTAACCTGGAAGTGCAGTGACAACTCCTGTCAAAAGTCCTTTTTTCCCCCTCTTTTCGTTGAACAACGAAACAAAGGTGAGTTTTGAAGCTACACAAATGTCTCTTCCTAAACCTGTCGGTCGCATGTCATGCTTTATCCCGCGTGTTATGTGACGTGGGTTTGGGATGCTTCAACGCAGAGTAACGACGCGCCGCCATGCAGCCGCCAATAACAGCCGCCAATAACAGCCGCTTACTAACGGTTGCTTTCTGTGTTTTGGGTTTATTTTTATTTTTGCTGAGGAATGCTGGTTGTGTGTTTTTGGCACAGCATCATACATACATAAATATCTAAATATCGCATGCTAAATAACCTGCCGACAAGCAATATTTACAATCAAATACATCGTTTTTTGCATCTCTATTTAAGTATATGTTGATGCTAATACGGTTTGCAATGTTACACTACCAGGACCGTGTTATTACTTCTAATGTGTACTTTTATCCAAACAGATAAAGAACTATGATTTGGTTTTAGGTATTAATTTTGTGTCATGAACTTCCATAGAAATAATCATCTACTGGTAGCAAAAGACATACAAATATCGTTTACAGAAGTAAAAGTATAAATATCGTACTGTTAAGATGACTATTACAATTAATAATTCATTCAAACCTTACTTGACTAAAACATGTATTGGCATCAAAATATACAGAATAGTCAGAATACTGCATATCATATTCTAGGATTAATCATTGCAGCGCTACTGTGTGAACCACACTATATGGAATCATCATGAAATGTAAATACTCACTTAAGCGCCTTGTAATTGGTACTTGTACTTAATTACTTTCCCCCACTGCTTACTTTTGCATTGCTGTTGCAATAACAACTGAGGGGAAACCTTTTCAGAATGAATAAATGAACATAATATAAGAAATGCCTCATGGAGGGGAAGTTGTTATTGAAGCTGGGTGTCTATCAGTCTCGTGGCTTCCAGCAAATGAACAGGATTCAAAACAATGTCCAAATAATTAGACAAATGAATTCATTAAAAGTTTCACAATACTGGCAAGTAACAAGACGAACATGTCTGAATATGATTAGAAAAAGAATAGTTGTTAAAGTATTTTACCGCGTGTCGGGGAGTTTGATTCATTTCCGTCTACGGTTTGACCGTATTTGAACCTGAAAGAGAACTCTTGCTCCTCTCACACTGACACACAGATGGTTTACATTGCTGCAGGTCAGGAGCGATTTGTGACCATAGATGTCAAAGTTTTATTAAGCTGCAAAATAAAATCGCTGTCTTTGCTTCTCGGTTCTCTGAGATATTTTCACAATTTGAGCTCCTCATGCGAACTGTTTTATTTTTGCTCTAACTCCAACTCCAATCAAACAAAAAAACACCAGCAAACATAATGAGCCTGAACGCAGCACAGAAAAATATTTAGCTTGAGTAATAAAGAAATATTTGCCTGATAGGGATCATTTTCTGTAAATACTGTTTGTATTAGAAAACATGAGTAATGACCACTACTATTATTATTTTTGCACTTTTTGCATTGGCTGAGGCATTTTAAGTTACATTGTGAAAATGCCGGCTCACTAATCATTAAAATAATTAATTAAACTTCTGCTTTTTCTGTTATAACAATTCTGCTGCGAGAAGGGCCCATATAACAGCATTAAAATGCATTTAAAGACGTGTTGGTCATGCTGTTTAACATGGTCATGCTATTGATTATATGAGAAATGCCGCAATGGCTACTATGTATCTTTTCTTTCCACAATTTAATTGTGTGAGCTGCCTTTCTTCTCTCAGCAGTCTGAGTTACAGCTCAGCATTTTTATCTGCTCAAGGAAATGTTTTTCGAAAGCCACCTCAAAGCTATAAAAAAATAATATATATATATATATTTCTACCACAGGATTTTCCGGCATTGCATTTTAATAATTGTTACAAGATTTTCTTTTTGCATTTCTTTCCCACTCTTAGTGTGTTTGGTTTAGAAGGTGACCTTGTGTCAATGTAGTTCAAAACAATTCTCAGTTTTTGGTCGAGAACAACAGGTAAATTCACCGGTTCTGTGGAAGGAAGCTCTGTGGGCATTTTCTAAAAATCATCCAGTGGACATCTGGCGGTTGAGTTGTTGGCAAAAACTGCATTCACAAGCCCTGATTGGTTAACTTAATAAACACACTTTTTTTCTTCGGTAGGGGAAAAACCTATTAAGTTGAAATACATTCCATACCAGAGGAACACAAATCCGCTATAGTTTCAACATGATCAGTTTGGAAAAGACAGGCCAGATGCTCCGTTTCATATTGCTGAGCTGTGCACATCAGAAACAGTTATTAGACAGGTGGCCTTTCCTTAGACTTCCACCTGGCAGCTGGCAGATAGACACACTTTTCTTTTTTGTTTGAAGCTGTGTGTGTGTGTGTGTGTGTGTGTGGAGCAGAGTGAGATCACTTGTCTTGATTTAGAAGTGCTTTTCTCACCTGGTTGCTTCCATATTCTTTTTAAACACGGCACAAAATAAAAAAATCTCACGTGTTTCCAGCTCTCCCTCTCGTCGAGCCTGTCCATCCAGCTCTGTGCTGCATATTAAACCATTCAGCCGCTCTATCAAGTGTCTCCCCCTTCCTCATACGCTAAAAGATGCAGCCATTCGGTTTATTCACGGGGGGGAGGAGGGGGGGGGGGGCTGCTTCTGTAACTGCGGGGGAAATCGGCCAGCAGCCAAACACCAACAGTCGGCGGAGGCCAAGCTAATCGAGTCTAACAGGAATGGAGTCATGGAGGCCGCTCAGGCATCGCAAAGATGTCGCCATTCGAGCCCCAAATCTGTCGCCATTACCTGCCTGCTTGTCCATTTTTACATGACCAAAGAGTATGTGAGGGAAAGTGGAGCCGGGGCGCCCGAGTCGGAGCTTTGCAGTGTTCCTCATCTGTTTGTGTAGTTGTGGGTGAGTTGGTGTGTGCCAAGGACGGGCGGAGGTGCTCGTGTGTTGCATCCACATTGAACACCCGGCTGGCCACATTCTCTGTTTGTTTACACTCCCATTCTTCTTTGTTCTCTGCGCTTTTGGGGAATGGCTTTTTGCAGATGGTGCTGCTGGGGGAGATGTCAAGGTGTGCCAGTCTTTTCCAGGCCGTTGCAGTGTTAAAAAAACAAAAACACCACGAGATTTACGACATCAAACACCGGCGAGTCATTGGAAATCGTGACCCTCGTCAAATATCCATTGTAGGATCTTTAAACGAAGAGACCTTTTTTCCCACCGCTAACGAGCCTGATTAACAGACTATACGGAAACTCTCCTCAAACGGGGCCCGTCATTATGGCCAGTCTGGCTGCTGAGCTGCGTCGGTGGATGAGTTCCAAAAAAGTGCTGGCCGACGGCATTACAGAGCAGCTTTTGGCATTTATCGGCGGGTCTTTGTGAGGGACGTGTGCAAGTTTCACAAATAGGAACTGATGAATGCCGGAAAATAAATAAAACGATGAATGTGATATTGGTCTGAACTTCACTTCAACTTAAAAGGTCAAATCTCAAATTAGAGTACATCATATTTTAAACAACACTTATTCGACTGACATCCCGCTGTTAGCTTAATGCGTATTTAATTGGTTTAAAAAAACATGGATAGTTAAGCTCTTGACTTAAGCACTGACAGCGTGTGGAATAAAATATGAGCTTTAAATGTAGCAAATATAGGCTGAACGTGGAGAAGAGTGATCCGCTCTTAACTACAGTTTAGAGAAAATGCTGAAAAGCGCCGATTTTCCATCCTTTAATACTTCCAAGAATCCTCATGTGTGTAGGACTACTAAGACATAATACAGGCAGAGGCCCACTCAGAAGTGTCTGTGATTGGGCCTTTCATACAGGCAGTAGGAGCAGAAGCTCATTTCTCACATTGCCGTTCGCTTGTGAGGGAAAAGCAACAAGTATTAAATTAGTTTGCATGAGAGGAGAGAAATTGAAATATGGATTGAGGTCGCAAATGCCTGCCAGTGCTATTGGCTCTTTCGGATACAGAGGATGAAATGTATTTTCTGTGTGTGTGTGTGTGTGTGTGTGTGTGTGTGTCAGTGTGTGACTGATGCGGAGCGTGCGGGCATCGAGTGGTTTTCCAGCGATCCCATTTTCCAATAACAAGTTTGGAGCCGGAGTGACACAGATGAAGTGAATGTTTTAAGAGGAGAAGTAATGCTAAAGACGGGGGCCAGCCATCCAATACGCGTCCTCGTCCTCTGCTTCTGCAGCGGCACTGCTTCTGTCTCGGAGCCAGACACGGGTGCAGCTCTCTCGCCATCTGCCATTTCAGATTTAAATCGTGCACGCGCGCATGCTTAGTTTGGACCCGCGTTTCGGGCCTGTCGGGTCCCCGGTCTCAGCCAGGCTGCTGAACACCACTTGTGGCGCGTGGAATCCATCTGAATATGACGTATATAATAATGATAATAATACGTCGCTGCCCAAAAGCCAGGTTGATGTTGACTGGCATTGCAGCCTGGAAAATGGTGACCCTGCATAATGCTTTGATTACCATCACGCATCATAATTCAGTCATAATTCATAGTTAGTTGTCCTCGTGAACCACGGAACCTCTCGCGGAGGAGCTTGTCCCGCACAGATTGAAGTAAAGCCACTTGTGAAAAGGATTCTAATGCTCCAAAACGATGGAGTTAACAGGTACGACCCCCGGCCTCCCCGGCAACACGTCACCGGTAGAGGAACTGGGAACAGAGAGAGGATGAGAAGGCGGAGGGATCGTAAGAACTGAGGCTGTGAAATCAATAGTTCATACTGTTCTGAAATTGAAGGAGGTTTTTTTTTTTCTGGTCAGAAGCTGCGTGTAAATGGTAGAATACGTAATAGCTTCAGTCCAGGCAGCGGTATTGATTTCCAGAGGCCGGGTCCACTTATTGTACCTCAGCTTCTATAAGGACTATAAGGTGCCCTTTAACGGACCGGAATCCCTCTGGTGGGGACAAACATTTTGGGCATCGCCCCCCCTTTGCCTCGCCAAAGTCACGGAAAAGTAGCCCTCCGTCATTCCGGCCTCCAGCGTCCCGTCTGAGGACAGCTGCTGGACGGGAGATTTCCCCCGTTGGCAGCTCCACTTTAAAAGATTCACTGGCGTTACAACATAAAGAGAAAATGATCCTCTGTTGTGTGTCTGTTGGCAAGCGGACTGACAGCATCCGTGTCCGCACGCATGACAGCCTCGCTTTTCACCGGGGTGTGTGTGGTGGGGGGGGCATGAATGGCGTTCTTTGGCTGCACCGCGCGTCGAGGTGTGTTCACGCTTATCCCCCGCCGCGCGGCGGTTATTGCGAGCAGCCAGACATTATTGGCAAAATTGCAGCTGTTTTTAAAGGTTTGCGGCAGGATCCGCGGGGGGGCTTAAGCCGTCCGTAACCCCCGTCCCCCGCTGCGCCAACCCGCTGCCCACACAAGGCCCCGGCTCCGTGGAGTCCACGCGACAGGAGCTGTATAGCATATTTTTTCTCCCTCTCAATCCCCCCCCTCCAGTTTTCACCCCGTCCTCCGTCTCTCTTCCCCTTTGCGTCCTCTCCAGTCACCATGTGTCCCATCCCGTCCTCTCTCCGAGTGACGGGAGCCTCGTGCAATATGCTGTGTTTCCCCGTTTGAGTGTTAATGAGGTGGATGAATATTCATGAGGCGCGGGGCTGATATGGCTCCGCGTGCGCCGGCCGCTGTGGCGGCCACATTTCTGACGGAGCTGTGTTTGGGGAGACAGATGTGCATCCCTGAGTTCTTTTTTTTTTTTTTTTTCATCCCGATTGGAGAGATGACCCCTTTCCGAGGCCTCTCCCCGCTTCCCGGCGGCTGTTTGGCGGAGCTTAAGTTTTGGCCTCCAGCAGCTGGTGGAGGGCGGCCAGGAAACGCCACAGTGAGAAAAGGAACAACCTCTCAGCCTCCTCCTCCTCCTCCTCTTCCTCCATGCGGCCATGGCTTGTGACGAGCAGATGGGCCGCCTCTTTGGGGATCACCTCCATCCTTTCAGCAGAAGTCTCCCCTCTTCCTTGCCACCTCTCTATCCTGTCATTTTGTGTGTCTCCTGCATCTTCTTTTCTCGGGACACATAGTGCTGTGATGTCTACAGCTGACAGTACTACTTTTTTTCACAAAAATGGGAAGATCACAGCCCATTTTTTCAGCAAAAGGCTGCGTGTCAGGCGCTCGTCATGTCTCACGCGTTGCCGTTTCCTCCTCTGCTCTTTACCACCGCACATTCTTTTCATTGTCATATTTGTGCTGCTCTTCAGATTCTCCTCCAACGGTCCCTGTAGTAATCTCTCACTTTTTCTCCCTCGCTCTCCCCTCCCTTTTTAGGCCGACTTTCATTTACATTTTCTCACTTACTCCTACAGCCCGGGGCTTTCGCTACTCCCCTCTCCCCCCTCCCTCTCATTCTCTCTCTTTCGTCTCCCGCCCCGCTGAGGGAGATCCGACCCCTGCAGTCCACCTCTGAAGAAGCTGCTTTGGTTCTCTTAAACGTCTGTAAAATCTTTGATCCCCACCCTCCCCCCCCCTCGCCGGCCATTTTTTTTTTTTTTTACGCTATGCGTGTTGGCACCCCGTCCGTCTCATGCTCGCGATGCTGCTTTGCACAACCTTTCATTTTATGGAAAGTGCGTGTGCCGTTGCCGTGGAGGAGGACAGGAAGTCTGACTGGCTGCTTTGTCTCGGGTGACATAACGGAGGCCTTCCCGCCCCCTCGGTCCTCTTGGCCTCGCTGTGTTCATGAAAACTGTGGCAGTGTCACTTCATTTTGTCACTTGCAGTCTAGCTGGCGTCCATGCTGATTCTCATGCGCACACGCATCCTCACTGCGGCGGGGAAAAGGGTGGAGGCCGGGCCGATTTATCAGCGCTCTGACTGTAAGGCCCACGGGGAGCCCTCCGTCTTCATCAGTCCAACCCAGTCACCGCTACTACACTTACCTCGTGTGTCTCCATTGCGCGTTAATAACAAACCTGTGAGGGTGAGTAGCGTCGGGGCTCCGCGTTAACAAACGGGGGGTCCGGTCGAACTCCGGGTGTAGCAGGTAAAACACGAGTTTATTAACTAAAATAATGACACCATTGTAGGGGTAATTTCATTAGAGGCCACAGAGAGCTGTTTTAGTTGAACTGCAATATCGGCTGACTTGTTCATATCGATTATCAGCTAACGAATACCTTCCCAACATCTCGCTCAGGCTGCATTCATTTTCATCATTTAGTTTGCTACAATAGAAAAGGCAGCAAGCTAGCTTTTACATACTGCCATACCAAACTTATTCAATGATATAAAGAAGAGAAAACTAGCAGTTCTCCACAGTTGAGAAGCTGAAACGAGGTAATGTTTGGCAGTTTTGCCTGATAAATTATCTATGCGTCTGTCATCAAAATACAGTTTCCGACTGTATCTTATCCTGTTTTTTTGCTTTATATTAGTGTTCAAAGCCATCTACCTTTTGAGTCAATAGACTTGCCAAATCCAACATCGAGTTGGAACATCTCAGAATCTCACATCAGTTAACTGGAATTTGAATAAAACCCCCTGGAGTCTGATTTGGGCTACGTTGTTTGAAACGTTGCTTGTCACTGCCCCCCCCCCCCCCCCGCTATGTCTCTGTCCTGTCTGGTCAATGTCTCAGGGCCATCTTCTCTTCCTCCTCCATCTCTCTGGCATCCTTGGCCCGCGTGTCCCCCCCCGTCTCCCCCCAGAGGCCCTCATTTGCTGATCAAAGCCCCTTTTGAGGGTTCAGGGCTGACGGCGGATCGGGCCATACGCACGCGTTCCCCTCTTGTGTGATTAGACGCCGCGTGACAGCCGGCGTCGAGCCCCATCAACTCACTTTAAGGACCCCCCCCCCCCCCCTTTTTTTTTTTTCTTCATTTTGAATATTTTCATTCTCACCAGTCGAATCAATTACCAGTGATTATGTCAGTGTCAACGTCCACTCACCCCGCCGATCCCCAGTCAGAGTAGTAAACGAGAGTTTATCATATCAAGGTTTTCCTGGGCGAGAAAGCTGCGCAGCGATTAGCCCCATCGTGCTGCGTTGTGGATGTAGCTGTCAGAGGTGGCTCGGTGGTCTCGTTGTGTCCTTGGATTGAACGCTGTTCAGATCGGAGAGCCTTTGCGGGCAACTGCTGCTGAAAAGAGATTTTATTTTTAAAGGAAAATCCTTCACACTTAACTATGCGTGCTGTCTCTTTCTCCCAAGGGCTCAGCACAAGTACGCATTTGGCCGTGGACGTGCTGGTGTTGCACGTTTTCTTAAGTGTTTTAAATATCCCAACGCTGCTAGTTAAGCTGATACAGTTTCAGCTACAGTTTCTATAACACACACACACGTTCACATACTAACAAGTGTTTGCTTGGCTTTTCAAGCACACTTGGTGCAGAAAATACCTGGATTGGCTGGACGAGTCTCTCAGCTGGAGACGGTAGTAGTAATATCCTACATATATTGGTGCATATACAGAAGTATTTGTTATTGGCGAAGAAACAGCCTTAGTAGTAGTCGGACAGTTCTTTTTGTCAATTGTGACAAATCATTGCTGGTTTCTCCAATGCAGTTTGAAGAGGTCGCCTGGGACTTTTGGAGATAGTGATATGGATTTTTTTGCTCTCTTCTTTGACAATTGACAGATCAAGACAATCAAAAGATTCAAGAATTAAATGCGTTAAAACGGCCCTGGCAATTCCAATCCAGCTGTTTACAGGTGATGGAAGCTGCAGTTTAGCTCCCGCGCTTCCATTAGCAGAGCTCTCCTTCGAAATAAATCAAGGGTCGGGTCTGGAGATGCCAGTTAAAGTTTTTACATTCAGCTGCTGCCCACTTGACAAGCCTCCGCTGTTGACGGGAGGGTGGGGGGTGCATTTGAGGCTTTTAGGATCTAATGTGTCCACTCGCTATCTAAGACGGTGCCTTTGACTCGTTCCACGCCTGCCTCGCCCTCTCTCCGTCCGCCCATCTTCTCCTTCTTTATGTTATCCAGTGTTGAGTGGTGGTGAGCAGAGATAGTAATCTGCTCCAGCCTCGGCACTCCCTCGCACTCTGGTCTCATTGAAGAAGATTGATGGCCCTCTTTCTGGAATGGCTGTTGTTTTGGATGGAGAAAGAAAAAGACGGAGGCAGAGAAGTGGATTTAGAGTGTGGAAAAAAAAAAAAGACAAGCTCGGGGTGGAGGGAGGCAGGCAGGCGTTGGTGGGAGTGGGTGGGGGACAGGGAAAGAGAAATGGAGGCAGGTTGACTGATGGTGGTAAAAGATGGAGAAATGGAAAAGGAAATGTCACCGTGGAGGAGCTCGTTAAATTTAGTTTGTATTTCACTGAGTGAGGGTTTGCATCCACCTGTGATTGGCTTCAGATTCACACATCAGTCTTTTTTTTTTTTTTTTTTAACACGTGCGGGACGTGGAATTGGCTGCACTTCATTTGCATGACAGCTGGATTATATTTAAATGTCAGTATTTCTCCCAGGAGGCAGGCACGTGTTTTGATGGAGTGGATATTTAACACGTGACTCGTGTTTCTGTTTTTTATTGGGAATGCTCCGTAGCTATCAGGGCCCCTTAAGATATCTGCTGTTCACTTAGCAGTCAGTGCAGCGAATTAGTAACCCCTCGTCCCTCCCCGTGAAGGCTTTATCGCTCGGCGCCCGCGTGTGGGCGGCACTGCGTTGATTGGTCGTGGTGACAGTTATGCACTTAAATGTGTCGGTCTTTCCTTCTCTGAGGCTCCTTTTTAAATGTAGCTTAATGTGGCTGCCCGGCTTTTGGTTCCTCTCTGCATTTTGGTCTTTTTATACGTCTGTGCAGGTTTGAGGAGCAAAGTGTTCTCCTTCCCCAATTAATTCCCAAGAATAGAGTCGGGCAGCATATTTTTTTGTTGCTGTGCTCCCTCCATGTCCCTCTCTGCCCTTTGCTTAATATGTCTTCCATCCCTTTTTTCATTTTTGTCCCTCTCTTTCTTGACCATTATTTGTGCTGCTGTTTCGCTCCTTCCTTTCTCACTCTGTCTTTCTCTTGCTGCACTTCATCAGCCTGTTCTACATCTTTCACCCTGTGCCTTCTCAGCACTTCATTTTTCCACCTTTTAATTTTTGTTCTGCCCATGCAATTTTGTTTCCTATTTGGTCTGGCAGCTCTGTTTTTTCTTTGGGGCCCTTTCCGTTTGCCAGATGAGGCACGCTGTCTCGCGAGGCTCAGACGTTGCTGGAGTGGTCCAGTCAGGCCTCGGTGGCATCACTCGTGGGATTGTCCTGTTGTCATCTGTCCCCGTCTTTACTGACCACTCGAGACTGTCAGAGGCAGAGGAGGGCCAAAGACACAGGACAGAGGAGACGGGAAGGGCATGGTGGCTGATTCCCTTCCTGCTTATCTAAACTGTCGAGGTGATCGTTACAAGCTAGAGGTCGCACTTCATTTCCCGCGGCCACGACCCACTATCACACCTCTGACCAGTGTGTGTGTGTGTGTGTTTTGGACACCGAAAGTAAAGAAAACTTTTTATTAAAAAATAGGCTGTGGGAGGAAGAAGATGTTGAAGTTGGAGACGTTGTCGCTGCATTGCTGATCGTTCGGTCAAGATAGTATTCATAGGAAGTTCCGAAAATCCTTCTTTCTGCAATAGTAGTTTTTTTGTCCTCTTGGTGGCAGCAAGAACAAGCTGAGAACACATATCTAACTTATTATCATCTTTTCTGCACCAACACCGGAAAACTCTTTAGACTCTTAATATTCCACTTAGTTCAGCTGATGTTAACAGACTGTGTTTGAACGGAAAGCTTGCAGCTGTTTTTTTCCGCTGCCTTTTGAGCCAAAAATAAGGATCTGAGGCAGTGAACCATAAAACCGAGAAACACGCTGAAAATCAACAACTTTTAAAACTTTCAAAATAAGATTAAAGTGAAAGTATAACTGGCCCTATGCAGTTATACATCAGATTAGTAAAGAAAATGTGAAATATACAAATATCTTTTGTGCAATAAATACATCTTCTGTCTCAAAGAATTTGAGTTGTTTTATTTGTTCTTGATGAATATCGTTAATTCCGCCTTTGTCTTGGTCCTCACAGATGCCTAGAGAATTAATCCAGCAAGTGACCGGTTGCGTTTTAAACTACTGAACTGTGGGTGAAAGCTGTGCAGTTATCTGAAAGTATTCAGTATTTGTAATCAGCCGCGGGAAAATTCTCTACAAACAGCATTATTTGACGGGAAAACGAGAAAAAAAAGCAGTCTAATTGAATGCTAAACGTCGTGAATCAAAAGCAATAACAAAACATGTTTGGTACTGAACTGTTAAAGGCAGGATCGTCTGTATCCCAATTGGCTTTTGACAATGTTTTATAAAACTACGTTGGTATTAAACATATTTTTTAAATGGGGGGCCTATTGATTGATCCAGGTTGCATCTATTTGGTTGACTGCTTTGTTGAGTCAGTGATCACGTATTCTTTCCAGGGCGGCTGTGGATCACACTGTGATGGGCCCACACACACATTACATAGTCAGGTTCCCAGTTTGGCATTTCTCTCAGGACCCAACCTCTGTTTTATGCATCTGATTGACATTTCCTTGGTATGTATGTGTAAACATGTGGCTCTTAAGATATTGAATTCGTTCATGTAGATCATCCCCTCTGTTTCTGCGGTAAAAGCCCACAGGTGAGTTTGGATGCTGGTCATGAATATAAAGGGACATTCGTACAAAAAATAGTCTTTTCTTTGTTTAACTGTAAGTTAGGGTTTCAGTTTCAGGATTTATTCAACTTCTGGGGGAACTCGCTGATTTTCTTTGGCTTTTGCCACCATTTAAAGCCTTACATCATTACTTAATAAGCTCAGTGTAAAATACATTGAACCCACATCGGTATTAAAATCAATATTTCTACTTAAAATGTCTTAAATCAAAGCCCAATGTGTGTCCAACGACTGTTTGTGTGGAAGGGAAGTCTCTCCGCTTCACAGTCATTTATTACCACCACGCCATGAGCGCAGAGAAACTATGTATTAAAAAAACACCCTTTGAATGAACAACTAGAGACTTCTTTGGAAATAGTTTTGAAAATCAAATTTTCCTATTCTAAAGATCCGTTGTAACCCTGTTAGAGAGGAGAGGAGTGGGCTGCAATGTGGTTAACCGCACGTTCCACAAGAAGTCCAAAATGTGTGTCTTCCTGCTGCTGTTACGTGAGGTTAAGGATCTCCGGCCCCTCACAATGCAGTTCACACTCAGAGCGCCATGGTTTGATTACAAAAAGAAATGATGCATGATTTATTTTTTTCTCACTTTGATTGCCTCAGACATGAAAATAAATCAAATCAGGCCTGTAGCAGCATCCTCGTGGTAAAAACAAGCTGTTGTCTTCTTATCCAAAAATGAATGATGTGAACTTCCAACAAATCGACTTTGGAGGGGAAGCACATTTCTCTTACCTCTTACAAAAATAACACTTTCTTTAGTTAGCTTTTAAGCCAGAAGGTGCTGGACAGATGGTTTCCATCCACATTCCGCCTGCTCCGGCTCAGCCGCCCTCTCGGAACCCTGCTAGAGTTTATCTTAGCTTAGAACGTGAACAAACGTGAACAATTTCACATCTGCTGCGTTCTGGGTACCAAATTGTTACAGGTGATCGTAAACATTGAGAAGTTCAAGAGAGAGTCGCGACGGATCCGTGAAACCGCCCCACGCCCTTTCTGCGAGCGCCAGACTCGAATGACCGTTTCATCTCACTTCTGTGTCTCACCCGAGTACACGATGGACTTCATCACTAGACTTTGAGGTTTTCGAAGACACTGCCTCTACGCCACCGCGTGTGTCTTTCTCTCAGATGGTTATTGGGGTCTCGGCGGGCCTTTTATCCATTACATTAACATGCGGCGCGCACGGCCGCTTCAACCACAACGATTTCAATCCATATTTATGGGTCAGTGTAGAAATACCCCAAGAAGTATTAAAGAACCATTACGCCTGCTTTGAATGCCTTATCGTTCTAAGTACCACCGTTTGATTTGCGGGAAGGAGATTGCTTCCCCTCATAGCCTTGGTAACACCTGTGGCTCGGATGGCTGTTTGGAAATAGTCCAGATGCAGTTTGTCTTTGGATTAGTGTTTAAATGCCGGGTGTAATTACATAAGAAGGGCCCCATGTTCCACTTTGTTCCGCCTGGCGGTGTAAACCTCACCACCTCTTCATGAAATATGGCTTTGTAGTATCTTATCATACAGACACACACACACACGCACACACAAAGAAAAGCTCCAAGAAATGTTCTGCATTCACTCTCCTACATAATCGCTGCACACACAAACAGTCAACTTGACAAGGAGTCCCTTGCAGGAATGCGATAAGGCACCGGCTCACACCCACGCTCGCTCTCACCGCGGTCTCGTTGATTCTTTCCGCCGTGTTTGCGCTCGCAGAGCTCGCCAAGACGCTCGTCCTCTGGACGGACACGCGGCACTGACACACCCACGGACAGAGAGACCCGATGGACGGAGTCCGGCTGGCCAGTCGCCGCTGCAGCGAGCGAGCGGAACAGATGTGTGGGGGACTTTGATGTAGGTAAGTACCAAACGGGGGCAGGATCTGGGAGGGGGGGGCATCGGTCTATACCAATATTGCGTCTGCAGTAGAGCACATGTGACACATTTATTGAGTTGTCTTAAGTTTGTTACTGATATATTTCATAAACAGTGGTCAGTTGTCAGATACAAACCAACATTACAGTAATCGGTCTACAGTTATAGGATTTACGTGTTTATTTGCTTGGCAGAATGAGTCCTTTTAAACTCTACGTGGCATCAAAGTCTTCGATAGGCTGCACGCGTCATGGGAAATAATGAATTGCTAAGTTGTAGTTCGGTAGTTTCAAACTTAGTTTTGTGTTGCCATTCAGAAACGTGCGGCCCTTCTCTCAGATGTTGGGAACCAAATGGTTGGTAAAAGGAAATTGATGACCCAGAATGAAAATAGGGTATAGATGGTTTGAATGGAAAACACAACCCTTCAAAAAGACTGACGGTGACAGAAGATCTGAGGCGTAGCAGTGGAGGAATACCAAGTAGCAAGAGAAAAGGGGATGCAGCAGACACTTGATCATATAAATGGCAGCTGGCTAAGAAGTTGAAGGTAATGTTCAGCCGTCATTCGAATGTGGGAATCGAACCCGCTTCTAATGAACGACAAAAAAAAGTGGGAAAAGAGGAAGGAGATCCGATTTCTAGAAGGGGAAATTAGGGCGGAGGCGTGGGAGGGTGTGCTACCAGGAGAGGCCCCAAAAATAAATGAAAAAAAGGAACCATAAAATAAATCCTACAGGGGAACTGATGTAGGCCCGTGTGTTTCATGCCTCCCCCGAAAACATTTCCATGCTAATTAGGTAACGTAAAACTAGCAAGAACAGCAAGAAAGCTGCAGCAACAGCCAGATGAAAAGACTGAGCAGCACGCTATTCAGTTCGGGGCAATAGGACACAAATCTATGTGTGTGCTGAGAAGAGAAAATACGAGGTGATAGTGAATTATTGATGTGACATACTGGCCTGCTTGTGAGCACGGGCTTGTCTGGAGTTGCGTTGTCTCATCAGGCGTTTAACAAAGCGGATCTTCCCTTTTTCGCTTTAAAGGGTAGATGTAGCGCAGGAGGAATTTCTAAACGCCGATGAGATGTGTTCTCCACGTTTCACGCGTGTTCGTTAGTGTGACACACCTGCATTTACTCAAAGTAAAACTCGCATTTCACTTGGCAGCGTCCTCTAATATCAGCGCTGCCGCTCGTCTCCATGAAAATTAAATCTGTGTGTGGGATTTGTTGAGAAATGCTGGCCCATCTGAATCACCTCCTTGCCATATTATCATACATAGAGAGCATTGCGCAGAATTGACATGGATATGGTTTTGCAGATGTACTGTAAGGGAGTCGGGGTCTGTGATATTGGATTTCCTTATTTGACTCCATTTCGGTTCTCTCCGGAAACTCGAAAATAGTTTCAATATTAAAAAAGATGGCAATTATAGTGTGTGTTTGGTAATGTGGTCAGACTTCTTTTGACACTTTTTGGAGGCCAGCCTGGACTGTATAATGCATGTGCTCTTAAATCTAGGTAACAATTTATAAAAGGTGAAGAGATCCCAGTTGCTTTTAAAGGACTATACATATTTTAGAAATTTAATGGAGTGTGTGTGTGTGTGTGTGTGTGTGTGTGTGTGTGTGTGTGTGTGTGTGTGCCTGTACATGCCACTGAAAGTCACTCAGTCCTTGCTGACCCTGCAGTTACAGCCAATTTGCTGCGATCACAGTGACAAGTGTCTCCGTATGAATACTTAGTAATTAGCTAAGAGGAGACAGAGAAAGGTTGGAGTTGGTCGGGCGTAAGAGGACCTGTCAAACCCCCAAAATCTGACATGAAGTTTGCCCCCCCTATCCCCGTCCCCTCCAGACCCCTCCCTCACACTTGGCTGCTCCAGTTAATTGAAGCCTCCTCAGATCAGTCAGAGGAGCTGGATCCGCACGCCTGAACAGATCACGCCGCTCACCTGACCTGCCGGTCACTTCCACCAGCTGCCTGCCACACGCGTCGCCATCGTCGCAAGTCAAATGCCGCGTCGGTCTAGTAAATCTAGTAACTCGCTTTCCTCATTGGCCATGTGGTGAAAAAGAACAATTTTCTAACAGTAAAAAAAAGGAAATATTTTGTAAAGGACCATGCAGATTTTCGAATTTGTTGACCAGGCATGATAAGAAAAAAACGGGAACGTTAAACCCTGCAACCTCCTCAGGAGATCAGTCCCAGTTGAAGTCCCACCCAGAGTTTCTTTTGATGAAATTTAAACCCTTGAGCTTTTCGTTCCTTCCATTTACGCAGGTGTGCTTTGGCTTTTAAACCGCGCAGAGACCGCTGAAAATCTGAACCTCCGATGACCCGCAAGGTAGTTTGTCAGGAGTTAGACCTTCATCTCCGAGAAGTGACCCTGCAATTCAGTGTAATGCCTTTAAGGAGAAAGACGTTGACATCCAATACCCAGTATTTTCTCTTGCTTGAACAGCCAAGCAAAACAAAAAAGAAAATGAACCAAAGGCAAACCTGCACTCAAGATGCAGTAAAATGCTCTTTCAACACATTTTCTAAACAGTGGAAAAGAGCAGACCAGAAGGGTCCAAGCTCAGTGCAAACAAAGAGCCTGCAAGTCTGCAAGTGCACAGAGCTCAGCGAAAAGCCACAAAGGCTGCAGCAGGATTTGTTTATGACTAATTTGCCTGCCGCATGGCTCCCGTTGATACAATACCGCTGAATTGAACATTTTACGTGATAATCATGGCCGGAGAAGTGACGCCACGGACCAAACAAACCTTGCAGTTCTCCAAGCGGAGGGGGCTCAGTGCCTTGCTCACTGACACCTCGGCAGTTTGCGCCTGAAGGTGCGTGAGTTGGCGGGGGGATCGTCCCCTTGTTGTTAAGGTTCATGCTTCCTCCCTGAACACTCTGCTCCCGTGTTCTGATCCTCGGCCTTCTGTAACACTGAACACCAGGGATGTGTGAAGTAGAACCACAGGGAATAGCCTGGATCTTTTTTTTTTTTCTCGAGACAACCCACTCGGGAGTGAGCGTCTAAAAAGGAGAAGTGGAGCTTCTGTGTTGTTTTTAAATGCCAGGCGTCTCCTCATTCAGTGCGCCTTCTTGTGCGAGGCTGCAGCCCGGTCAGCTGGCATTTAATGCGGAGGCCGTTGCGTACCTCGGCTGCTGCTTTGGTATAAGCACGGTCGTTACCGGGAAAGAATGCGAGCAGACAGATGTGACAGCTGGCCAGCCATATGTGACGAGCGTTTTAGATCTTTACGCCTCAATTATCTCTTCCCCGCGGGACCGATATTGACATTTCGGGTCTTAACACCGCGACCTTACAAACGGCCAGCTTCCAGTTGGCATTGTGTCTCTTGGCAACCCGCGAGCGACCAGAGAAAGGTGCTTGATAAGTGCTCACAGCTAGATTAATTTCTCTCAGCTGTGGGGAGACGGGTGCTTTCAAATTTGTCAGTGTCGTGTGAAATCAGTGTGTGTTGTTAACTGATGAATAGCCGTGTCAAAGGTTTCTCTCATTCTTTTTCCTTAATGAAGTTTTTGCCGGAGTTCTCTCTCCTAATTTTCAGCGATGGTCTGAGGTTGGAAGGCGTCATGTTCATGATATGATGAGAGGCCTTTGGAGACTTACTGTGATTAGGGGCTTTGAAATACAATTTCCTCATTGGTGGAAGTGGAAATTGAATTATTTTGAACACTGTATCTGTAATTATCTAATCTCCCCAGCAATTTTTACACGGGTCCAATAATCTTTAAAAAAAAGGAAGAAGTAATTTAGCTGATGTCATGGTTTCTTCATGTGTTAAATTGAAAGAGCTGCTGCCATCTGCAGATGACGTGTTTATTCATCATATTATTGTGTAAGCAGTGCTTGCAGGATGAAAGGCAGCATGGTCATTTTTCTCTATTCATCTTCCCATCCGTCTCCATTCCCCTTGCTATGTGTCTCACCTGGGTCGTCCCACACACTTTCATTTCTCTTGTTATCCCAGGTTCTAATTTCAGTTGCCGCGGCAACCCTCCGGCTCCCTCCACTTATTCCCCCTCCGTCGTTCCTCTGAGCTGCTTGTTAAGTGTGGCAGAGCCGGTCAATGATTGTGTTTTATTTATACTTTTCCTTCAGTGGGGCTCCTTTCGATGGGGGCGCACACGTCTGGCTTTTTTTTTTTTTTGCAGTCTGTCCATGAGTGTCTCCAGACTGCCACTGTTAGCTGAGTGCAGTAGATTGTGGCCACTCACGGACACTAGTGGGCCGTCTCTGCCTGTTCAACGCCATGCTTGGATGCAAATTAGTTTGCTCACTGTGCCTTGTCTGATTGTTTGCTTTTATACAGATCAAGTTTATATTGTGTTCGGGCAAATTGTTGATTCCTCAGCACATTTGCATTATATGATTTGAACTGATAACTGGCTAGAAATACCATAGTTATTGTTATTTTATTGCAGGGCCATCATACGCCACGCCCTGCGTGGTCCAGATTTAACCTTTTACTAAAGCACCGCTGAGCATTTTGTACCTTTTTTCTACAGCAGCAGCTTCTTTTAGAAAGAAAACCACTTATTGTAAACATAAAGACCTCGTTGCATTCCTCAGCTATAAGAAATCGATTATAAGTACAGGATTTGTGTCCTTGTAAGTTTTAACTAACCGATGAATCCATCCAATGTGTAGCCATACAAAGCCGCCTGACTTGTACATGGTTGCATCAATTCAGTTGGACATACTCAAATACTAATAGAGCCGTGGGACTGTACAGTTTGCTTCCTGTTGTCCGGCAGGAATCTTTCTTACACTTTTCTCCCTTTCCTTGTCCCCTTTCCTTGTCTCTCATCCTTGACACACCCGGCCTGTCTCCCTACCACACTTATCTCTTAATAACATCCCTGAAACCCTTTGCCTGTAGATATCTTTATGCCAGCAAATGACCACAGCTGGATGTATGAAACTGTGAGTCTTAGGATTGTAATGCAGTGCAGTTTTTTTAGAGTAAATCCAAACAACAGAACATTATTCTAATCATTGCATCGAGCAAAAACAAGTCTTTACTTTACTATGTTTCAGTAACTTCTTCAAGACGAGTCCATCTTGCTTATCCAAAGTTTCAAGGACGGGAATCCGATTTGTTTTGACAACTGTCTTCCTGGTTTGCTTCACTTTCTCTTTCTCCTGCCTGTCAGAATGTTTCTTCTTCTTCTTTTTTTTCTTTCTCATCGGCCATTTTATTCTCTGGACCAAATGCACCCTCATTTTCCCCCAACTGTTCCTTTATTACCACGTCCTATACACAATTAGATATACCCGGTTATACTCCCTGCTGTTATGTCTGTGCTCCGTTTCTCTGCCCACGTCCATCACCGCCCGTTGTTGCCACAGCGTTGGCATCTGCCAGAGCAGAGAAAGCGTCTCTTTGTGCGTTTGATAGGCAGACACACGCGACTCTGTGAACGGCCAGACTCAAATGACTTCATTAGAGAGTGATAATCTCTGAGGGGGTCGCCACCAAAGGCGGCCCGATGTGCCTGATGTGCCTGATGTGCCTCATGCGCCTGATGCGCCTGATGCGCCTGATTTCTCAGTGCCATTTAAGCAAAGATGTGTTGAATAGTTTCCGCGAGTAATCCATGAGTCATTTCAAATGACAGAATGTGTAAAGTTTTAGGGCTGGAAGTTTGGTGTGGTGGCAGGTGTGACTTGAATTCAGAGCATGACTGTTGGTCAGGCACCCAGATTCACTGTGGGGATCTGAAATGTCACCGTGTGTGTGTGTGTGTGTGTGTGTGTGGATGGTCGAGGCAGACTAGCAGCTTTATCTGCGTGGCATTTCCTGCTTTCAGAGCCGACAACGGCACCCAAGGCACAATCTGACGACCCTCCAAAAGGCTCAGCAATGCAGAAAAAATATTGAGGTGAACACATGTAACCTTAACATGAATTACGAAAGCTTAGATAGATACAGGGTTTTGTCACCTTTCGCAACACCGACTGTTACTTTGAGGGTGTTATCTCTATAGTGTTGGTGGAGTTAGGATTTGAGTCCCCCGTGCTGGCTTTTTCCGGTAAGCCCCCCGTGTGCAGGTAATGAACTGATCTCAAATCAGACCGCTGACCGATTCATGCGGATGATACGACACATTAACAGTTGTCTGGCGTCGGGCTTGTGGCTGCAGTCGTTTCCACTTCAGTACCGCGAGGATCGAGCTTGGCATTTGGGTGCCGGCAGGCCAACAGAGACGGTTCGGCTCAGTACGGCTGCAGCCCCTCAACGGCCACCGACATCTCAACCAGGGCTCTTCAGGGAGTGAATATTGAAAATGTCACGGGAAAATTAGATGTAAATATTGAAACGGTTGAGATTTTGGCATCTTTAGTGCCATATACATCGTAAAGAGAAAATCCACAACAGCAGTGTCATTGAAGGCACATTACTATAGGGTAATATATGTGAGGTATAAATGTGCATAATTAGCTAGCAATGGGAGAAACATTGTGTGATTTATTTGAAACAGCATGGAAATTTAATTGGTATTCCTTGTGAATATAATACATTCTTTTCTTTAGGATTTGAATGGTTAATTTTATCATCCATATTTTTATCTGCTTAATGTTAGTGACATTTTGCTTTCTATTATCAAGGTTTGACACTTTGTACATTGAGACAGCTCATTTACAGCCCTCGCTGTATAGTGCATCTGCTCTCAAATGTAAAGATAACAATGTAAGAAAGGTGAGGGGATCACTGTTGCTTTTGAAAGACTATCCATCTTTTAAGAGAGGATTTAAAATTCTCTCTGAATATAAATGAATGCGAGTGTGTGTAAATGTGGTAATTGGGAGGCAGAGTGACGTTGGGGCACACAAAGGAGAAACCCTTGTCGTACCAAGTGCAAACGATGGATAGAACTGAACTTATTAGCGAAGCTACCTTTCCTCTCCCTCCCTTTCAATGAAAAGACCAACGGCAAAGCAATGAGACAGAGAGCAGCGTGTGCACCTGTCTCCCTGTCTCTGAATCTCCTTGCTGGTCTGTGAGACTCTGCCCGGGTTTCCTACTTTAAAGGTGAATATATATATATATATATATATATATATATGTAGTGAATGTGAATGTGAAAAGCCAAATGCAAATCGAAAACCTTCGTACTTGGCAAATTATGTTATAAATAATGAGATGAATGGATTCACTCATTAAATGAAATACAATAATACCTGTGGCAGTGAACTGCATTATTAGCAGCTTTGTTTCCATCTTTGGCATGAATAACGTCTTTTCTTTAATTTCTTTTGTTGAATTTGCCTTCTTACGCGTCTGCGCGTACTCTGTCTCTCGACTCTCTGAGAGGTGTTGCTATTTACATTTGGTATTTTGCAGAACTCCCAACATCAGTTGAGAACTTTTCAGTTCTTGCATGTGGGATATTTCTTTTACTGCTAATGGACACCGCGTTAACTTTTTAAACGCCCCCATAGAAATACGAGTATACAAACGTGATAAATCTGTTGTCTCGGTTTGTCGTTTTCTTTCTCGGGGGAACAGTATCAACGAAGGACGACCCAGGACCGGCGCTTCCGAATGACCCCGTGTGGCGCCTCCTTGCTTCAGCGGTTCCTGCTGAATGGTCTAAAATGCGAGGGAGAGATTAGATGTGACATCTGGTAAGAAGCAGGAATATTGTCCCCTCAGGTGGAAGATGGGCTGTTGCGTGAAAAAATGCCAGCTTCTCCCCCCGCCCCGCGCGCTGGATTGCCCTTGATCCCCCCGTATTCCAGCACGTTGGCATGACAGTGTGACAAGCTAAGTGAACGTGATACTAATTGGCTCCTCTTCAGTTCGTGCGTGTGGGTCCACTTTGATTTAATGTTAGCAGGGGGACCAACAGCAGGGACGTGCAGAAACATGTTGACTTTTCTTTGATATTTGGTTCATTGTAGGGGGACACTGAACCTAGTAGACCTTGCTGTCAGTCACAACATCTGTATTTGAGGATTTATTTTCCAAAAAAATAGAATTGAAATGCAGATCCACATAAAGTTTGTCCCCACCGCTCCTCTCTGACTGCTGTGTTCCTCTTCTCCGCTCTTTTGTGAGATGGCGTCTCACAAATCCATCAACTTGTACTGCTGCCGGCAAAGTTCATCATTATAATTGTTGGAGAAGAAGGGAGGAGATGGGGAGGAGAAAGGGAAGTAGAACCTCACTCTGTCTGAAACCTCTGCCTTATATATTCATCCACTATTCTTACGTATATGAAACACTCAGTAGTCTAGTCTATTGTACCATTTCAGGCGCCAATCATTCTTCATTTTGTCTCGATTCTCATCTCCGGGGGAGCAGACAACCGTCTAGTTCAAAATGTTATGTTCCACCCATTCAGTCTCTTTTATGATTTTAAAGTAAATAAACATAAGCAATGTAACTCAGGCTTTAAAATGAAATGGCCCAGTGTAAGTACAAAGTACATACTTGCTAGCAACTGGGGAGCGATTGTGGAAAAAGCCCCGTAGTGAGGAAAAGGGGGAGCCGAAGGGAAGATTAAATTGTCCATTCTAGAATGCCTTTATATGTGACCTGGAATAAAACGAAAGCGGTTTTACCTAAGGTGACATTCCTGTGCTAAAGTAGGCTGACATGATTTGAAAACATAATTAAAATGGAAACAACTTAAGGAGGAGGTTGGCAGCCACAGCCCGACATGGCCTTAACCTTTAGATTGGAAATTGTAATCATGTCACGACTGAACATCGATTTTTGCACAATGTTGTATTTCTGTGTGAAATGTCATCTCAGCCACAAGATTTCTTTCAAAATTGGAAGAAAATAGTATTCAGAGTCCATTGGAGTTTTTGATGTTTTCTCAAACTAATAAGCCAAGTTGGTATCGATGAACCCGTCCTCCTCCAAAAACAACACTCTGTGGTTGTATATACTATAGTTCTGTGTTTAGATCCCGGATAAGGGATAGCTCAGTAAATGGGGTTTCATGAAGTTTTGTCATTAACAACCCGCAGTCGGGTTTCACTTATCTTCTATTGTTATGCATCAAATGTGTTGCTTTGCGTCACGCTTTGGTCTATAAAAGCTGAGACCTGTTGGCCGATGAAGGCGTTGACTGAGTGCACACATGATGTCCAACACACTCTGATAAGAGAAGGATCAGAGGAGATTAGACAAGCGGAGGGGATAAAGATAGAGCTAAAGAAAGGCTTTGTTTTTCTGCCCCCTCATGAGCCAGGGCTCCTGCTAATTACCAAGCTCTCTGGTCCTTGCTAAATGTGTTTGAAATCCACTGGATGCAGATAATTGAGCTGGAAATGTGTTACATGACAAAGTCACGCTGAAGGACAACCACAAAAAAAATCATACCCCCCCCCCCACACACACACTTTTGAGATGAAACACTCCCAAATCATTCACTCGCCAGCACCGGTCTATGTTGTTGGTTGAGATTGAAGCTTAGGGGAATGTTTGAGCCACCTATTGTGATAAGCTACAGTCAAAACAGAGACGGGCCGACGGCGACTGAGAGCTGTGTTTTCACGTTGCAGAAATAATTGCTTTTAGCCTTCAGTTTAAGAATGGATCCTTGTGGGGGAAAAAACGGTTTCTAGCCACAGGCTGGACGTGTCTGTCCGTGCACCTGCAAGTTTTCTCTCGGCTAAACAGTCGCTTTTACTTTACAGCCTCGGTCTCAAATTGATTCTCGGCGCTCCGTATGAATATTGATTTACTGACTCGGATACATTGATCCCAGGCAGAGACGCCTCCCCCTGAGAATGTTTGGGCAAAGTGAAAACAAGGTGAAGAGAGACTCCTCGTCCTATTATTTGCATTTTAATTGTAAATTGCATCACTGCACCCGGCGCGGGAACAAAAACGTCCCCCCTCTTCCTCCGTTCGCTCCTCCCTTTGGCGCCGAGCTCGGCTCGCTTCACGAGAATGGATCTCCGTGCGGAGAGGCCTCTGCAGGGCGGAGAGTGAAACCCACCCGTCGTGCGGATCCATGTGAAGATCCGCACGACGTGAAGGGAGCTTCATCTCAGTGGGCGCATGGCGAGGGCGCACCGATATTGTTTCCCAGCGGCCTCGTTCAGAGAAAGGGAGAGATGTATTGTCAAAAAAAAAAAATCTTCTGATGGTCAGACACACTTTGCTGCGTTTTAGTCGGCGGCTGCGTTTGAAACGAATAGACGGAGAGAGCGAGACGTGGCTGCAACCAGTATCATTTTGTCATTTAGAAAGCACTTTTCTTTTGTTATCCTGGCTACACAGGCCCACTGGGGTCTGATGTCTGCCTCAGAGTGTGCTTATATATGCCGTGTGTGTCCATCTGTGCTTATGTAGAAGTGTTGGTATGTTCAGAGGGTTAATTGAACACATCGGAGTCGCGTAAGAACAAATCACCATTGACTTAAAGATATGTATTGTCCCAGGATGGCATTATATTCATACACTCATGTGCAGTACATCTACTGGTTGTGTGTGTGTAATGACACAAGGAGCTACAGCAGCTGTGCAGGGTTTTTGGAGGATTGTATCGGTCAAATGAGCCCTTTATCTCTCTTGCAGGTTGTTTTGATATTGGATTTCTTATACGGAACGTTTCAAGCTGAGTGTTCAAGTTCTAAGGAGAAGAGTATGCAGATGGCTTTGCCTGTTCAGTGTGATGAGACTCAAAGTCCTTGAGGTATTTCATGGGTAAATACATCGTCTATCGTACTAATTGCAGACACCGACATTCATTCGCATGCTGCAGCTTTGTCGTCATGTAAATAGAGCCTGAGTGTTCAACATTTAAAGTAAACAGCTGGTGAAGATTGTTTAGTGTGTAGGTGAGTATTATGTTGAAGGTGCTCTTTTGAATGGGTTTTCTGGTCCTTTATAGCTTAACACACATGCACTCTGCAACAGAGGCTTGGCGAAGGTCAGAATCTGAGGTGGTGAAGGTGGGAAGGTGGGACTTAAGCAGTATGAAGATGTGAGGCACGGTTGCCTGGTTTAATAGCACTTCTGACTTGGTTCAACACAGGCATAAAGAGAGAGAGAGATCCACTGGTGGTTGTGCCACATTGGTGGGCCTCTTAATTCACCACACCTCCTGTGTCCCCCCGTCCGTTGTGCGTGAGGGCCGACTACCCCCTCCCCACCCCCGGCGTTCTCTTATCCCCCGTTTTCACCCTCTCTGAGCGAGCGTTGTGGCGCCCGGCAGCGCCTCGGGCCGGACACCGTGTCACAGCAGACGACGTCCAGCCACGTCTCACACGCGTTTCCCTTTTTTCTCACACTCAGCCGTAAAGCCTCTTTCCCGTTGCACGTTTTGCTCTGCCCGGTCTCACCTGCAGCAGCTTCTCATCGAGGCTGTTTTTTTCTTGCCACTAATATCAGAGACACCACAGCGCTGCTCTCCTCTCTCACGTCGACTGCCAGAACTCCCCAATCTCACATAACTGAGAGTTGGAATCGCTTCTGTCACATGGCCCCTGTGTGTGTGTGTGTGTGTGTGTGTGTGTGTGTGCCTCCAGCCAGCTGTGTATGATTTTTAAATGAGAGTCCGCTACACTTGATCAGTCTTGCTGATCCCCCGGATGCGGCTGCACACCATTTCTCTACAACTTGTAATGCTATCTGACCTTAGAACGAACAGGCTTCACTAACCCGCTGTCAGAATTCTCACAAGCTGGAGGAAAAAAGAACAGATTTAGTGGGTTTCTTTTTGCTTTTCCAGGATTGACTCTAACTTGAAAAGTGAGGTAGCATGTGGCCGTTGTGATTCGCCCTTTAGAAATGCGTCACACATACGCTCAAGGCTGCCACACTCAGCCTCGGCTTTCTGGCACGGTCTCCTGGTCTTTGTAGTCTGCCCGCCTCTGCGCCTCGCTGTTTCGCTCGCTGCCTGTTGTCGCACAAGGTGACCCTCTAAACACTCCGGGCCCCCCCGCTGGGATCCCTTCCAAAAATCACACAGCTCCACCCCCTGTCCACCTGGTGGTGGCGTCTCTGCGCGCTGCCTGCCGCTTTCTGCTCTCCCCCAGCGGGAAGCAGCCCCCTGGGGGAGAGTGCTGGTGGGAAGGTGCCTGTATTTGTGTCTTTTTAACTCTGCGAGTTAAAAGGAATTTAAATGGTGACATGTCTATTTGCGCAAGTGCTTGCATGTAGGGTGTAAAGTGCGTATTTCATCTTTTTATGTCTTATGTTGTGAATTGCTGAAATCGCCCCCGTCTCCGTCACTCTTCACCTCCCAATTTCACAGCAGGTCACCGGATGTCACTCCCCGCATGGCCACACGCTGGGAGTTTTTCGGGATGAAGGCGCTGGTTCATGTAAATGTACTGATTAAACTATAAAATGTAATGTGTTGGGCGTAAGTACATTTTTCCAATATTTTTACTTTTCTAGTACCTTTATATATTCCAGACACACAAGTCCATGTAAAAAGCAACAGCGACAAGTACAACAACAAAAAGAAAATGCGGATATTTGTTCCAATTTTTTTCAAAAACAAGAAGAATACCAAGTATCACTCAATCAGTAAAAGCCATTATGTGAATCATTTAATTAACACCAAATGCGTAAACAAAACTCCTCAGACAGAATGAAAGTTGTATCTCCACTACACTGATGACTTACAGCGGAGATTCATATCAACACTATAATCATATCAAAGAAATACGTGATGATGCAATTATAGGTTGAGACTTAATGGATCCCAAAGGGGAAATTCAGACGCTGCCCAACAGAACTTAATACAATAACTGCAATTTCATGTCGATATTGTTCGTCTCTGTGGAGGAAGGTGGTCGTGTTTCCGAGCACTACAATCCACTTAGAAAAGTTCTAATTCTAATGAAGCAAAGTCTGACCGCTCTCATCCGGGAGGAGGCACCGAAGCCGGACTCGGTTCTGCCAGCTGTGGGCAGCGGTTGCCGCAGTTTCTGAGGGAAGCTGCATTTATGACGAGCATCTGGAATAAACCACAAATAGCAAATCTTCTCTGATTGTTACATAAAGAGGAATCGGTGTTAAAATGAAACTGTTGAACGGTTTCTGCGATTAGAATTAATAATTAAAGTCGACTGTATTAAAAATAGAGTAAGACTCCCAGGTTTGCGCGGATGTGCAGACATTTGCATTCGCCACCTATTCAGATTATAACGAGCACAGATGGAGAGACAAATGAACGGAAATGTGTCCTCCAGTGTAAATATGCATTGTAAGCTGTTCACATTATCAAATTTGCAGATGGAGGTAACATATGCCCAGAAATATATGCCATCACTGCGCATAATTTACAGACAAGAGTTAATATCACAGCGCAAGCTTTATTAATGCGCGTCGTGTGGCTGCAACGGGCCGTCGGCGAGCTCCGGCTCTCATGCGGACGAGGGAGGCTGATGCGGGCGGCACCATCCTCGCTCGGCTCTTGTTTGTACACAGGAAGTTGAATGTATCTGTCTGTTCGTTTGTCAGACTCTCCTCCCTGGTGTGTTGGGGTGGGCGACGGAGAGATGGAGAGCGATGGAGAGAGAAGGAGAGAGAAAGAGGGAGATGGAGAGAGAATGAGGGAGATGGAGGGAGATGGAGAGAGATGGCGGCTGGACTGGCAGAGGGAGAGCCGACAGTCTTTCTGTAATGAATATAAATAGGCTCCAGGTCTCACGCTCCTCCTCTGGCTCCCCTCCCTGGAAACCCGTATGGGACGAGGACGTGGGGTGGAGCTGGCCAGCACTCCCTCCTTACCTGCATTGTACGAACGGAACACACACAAACACTGACAGTCTAAGCGAATAGTTTTCATTTTATGGAACTTCGTCAAAGGAGCGGTGTGTTTGAAAACCAGTTTTCTGTTCTCAATGAAAAATGATGTGAAGATGTTTTTGTTTGATCTGTGTGATCGAAGGTGACACAATCTCTTGAATATTCAAAATACACATTTGTTATACTGGGACTGTTTACAATTAGTAGATAATCGCTCCACTGCATCAGCAGCAAATTAATCTGCAAGAACTGCGATAACAAGTCATTTGACTGACAAAAATGCTGTTGTTCCATCTTCTGAAGTGTTTTTTTCTGTTATATACTTTTTTATATTGATGATGCATGTACACAGCTCATGAAACAGATAAATCGTGTCAAAAAATGATCCTGATATTCCGCCCGACCTCATGTGTTAATCACAAGTTTGTATAACTTCCAACACAATAATAAATAAACACATATGCAATGACTATAAATACGTGCAACAATAGCTTCTGATTGTTTCCGTCTCGTGGTCAAAAGTTTGATTTTAATAAAAAAGGGACAAAATCATTTCCAAAATTGAAAAAGTGTTTTTAATGCAAACTGCTGATCTTTAATCCACTCAAGAACAACTTTTTCACTGCGGTCCAAAAGCTCGTATTAAGTATTTCTACCATCATATACTGAACTCTGTATTTACTGTTTTAGTATAGTCACATATTCCTTTCATGACTGACATTTGAAGCGTTATTGAAAAAGCTCAATTGAAGCTTTAAATAAAAAGGTCCTATACTTAATGCTGTCTTTGTGATGCTCATGATGTCCAATTTCTCATTTACACTGAATGAACATACGCCGTCTGCCATAGTACCACTCAGCCCTCTGAAACGGAGGTGTTTAATCCCAGCAGGAACCGAACAGCACAAACCTCCCCGGTGTTCACTGCAGGCCCTTTCTATGCACGTGTGGTAAGCTCCCTTTTAGTTGGCTATTATTTTTAAAATCTTTTTCCGTCTCCGTTTGATTCTCGGAGAAAAGATTCAGATGTACATGCTGAAGCTGGACTAGTTTGCTCTCTTCCTGCAGCCCTCTCTCTGAGCACCCTCTCCCTTATTTCCACTGCTTTTTATCGGGCCCACAAGGTGCCAATGGAGCCAAAGTAGCAGCAACAAGAACTCCCTGATGTGAAGCGCAGCACCTCATTCACATTGGTTATTGTCATTAGTGGAAGGCCTTCTTTGTGAATCTCTTCCCGCCACACACTGTAATGTGACAATATTTGTTTTCTCTATGCTACGTGCATTAGAACCTATTAGTCATTCTTCCCATTCTCGCTGTCATCATCGGATTCCCACGACAAATGAACTGTCTGAAGGCATTTCTTCAGAGGGAGTCCTGCGATTAGCGCACATCTCCATCTCGGAGTCTCCTCCTGCCGCTCTGCTCTTGATGTTTGTCGCAAAAAGATGAAAAACGAAATAAACAAACCCATCGTTGCTTTGTCATCGGTGTCTACTTAGGAAGAGCTGCCGCTGTCGTCGTGTTGCCTTAAATTGATTCTCTGTGATTACTTGCCATTCATTTAGCTCTTTAAGGGACGTGAATACAAAAAAAAACACTTGGTAAATTGTGCTTCAGATTTATTGCGGAAATGCAAAAATGGAGCCGCGCGTGCATAAACGCATGCGAGAACCCGTGTATGCCCTCACTCACTCATGTGGACTATAATTAATTGCCAGGAAGTCTCAGGTAATTTAAATTGCAAATCAGTGCAGCCTTGTTCTCCCAACTTTTGTGATTAATATTTTATTGTTTTACTGAGCGAAAATGCCACCAGTGTTTTTCATCAGATACAAATTGCACAAAAGAATAAAACGGGGGCCGGGGAGGGGGGGTGCACTGGATCGAGGGAAGATAAGATGCAGGCGTTATCTCTGAGCATTAATTAAGTCGCGTCTGAGAGTGAAGCCGTCGCGGTCGCCTCTCCCGTCGTAAAAAGCACTCGCAGAGACAGAAGTCTGTCCCACACTTCTCTCGTTTCTCGCTCTGTCTCTCGGCTGATGTCCCTTTCTGCTAAGCTTCCTCAGGTCCCGAACTGCTTTCAATCAGCCTCTAATTAAGCAGCAGCAGCGTGTACGGGTCTCTTTGACAGGAGATTGTGAGGGAGGGGGGGACGCACAGGTTCAGGGGTAAAAAGCCAGATCCGTCGACTTAGGTATTAAATATGTGTAGAGGAACTCGAGAGGAGCGGAAATTGGAGATTTAGGCAGCAGAGAAGTGAAGCTTTGGAACCAAACTGTCCTTTTTATTTTCCAACAAGATTGTTTGATCCCATGAGGCAGCCGGTGCACCAAAGGACCTAAAATTAGAAAATAATGCGGAACTTCCCTTAACGCCAATTTCAATGTGACAATTGCAGTGTAAATCTCATAAATAATAACCAATCCTTATTTTCTCCTATCCTTTCCATTCTTTACAAACAACGCTAAGATTTCGGGCGCCAACGCTGACCTCTGGAAGTCTCCCGTGACCTTGGGTTTTACGCGTTTGTGTGAGTGCGCTCTGGCAGCTCCGGATGAGAGTCCTGCACTTCACTCGAGGGGGGGGCCACACGCCGGACGAGCGCAGCCTGGCTGGAGCCAATTGATGAAGGAAGCCCCCCCCCCGGGGAAGCGGAGCTCGAGCCGCCGCCGCGTGCTTCCAATGCTGAAGCCTCCTTTAACCCAAATGAATTCAGACCTCTCATGTCCCACTCACTGGGAAATATTGCTCGATTAGACTATCCATTCAATTAGCAAACGCTTTGGCATGCTCAAACACAGACGTCCACCCGAAATGTGCCTCGCTAGTTTAGAGCCATTTTCGTGACTGTGTTTTTGCGTCCCAACAGTAGCAATTGCCCGTAGTCTGGAAGTCCCGTTGCTCTGGATTCACGGCAGGTGTTGTTTCCCCGAGTATATTATCGCCCTCTGGCTCGCCGTTAGCACACACATGCTGGTCATCTATGCATAATGTGGGTGTTACTTATGAAAGTTTGCCTGTCTATCAAGGCAGAAGAAGGACCCTTTAAATATGTGTATAATCCTTAAAGCGTTCGTATTTTGTAAAGTTGCTCAATCAGCAGTTGAATGGAATGAGCATTGTCAGGGTTGTATCCAGTAACTTTGTTTTTGCTGACTTAATATTATACGCCTACATTGTTTCCCTGGAAAATGTGTTTAAATGTGTGTTTGTTTCAGTCGTTGCAGTGCAGCCTTTGTTAGTTCAGACGTTGCTTTTCTGTTAAGAGACCAAGACCAATCCAGTATGTTTTTTTTTTTTTTATCCCCTCCTTCAAAATCTTTTCTTTTCTTTCTTCTTTATTGTTGCTGCTCTTACAATATCCTTTCTTCTTTCACTCTGTTTGTTGTCAGTGTTTATTAAGATGAAAGCCAGTTTTGATGTGCGGTTTTGAAGTCCAGGCTGACCAAGCACCACTTACCCACGTGGAATGGATAAATATATAAAGAAATAGATCCGCTTTCAGCTCTTTCTGTTTCTTTTTTGCTTCAGATCAAAGTGGTGAAGTTCTGCTACACGTGGACCATCAACAACTTCAGCTTCTGTCGCGAGGTGTAGGGGGGGGGGGGGGGGGGGGGTCATCAAAAGCAGCACTTTCTCATTTGGAGCCAACGACAAACTCAAACGGTTGCTGAAGGCTGCTCATCGCAGCTATCAGATTGTGAGACTGCTCTAAGTGTTATCCAATTATTACCTCTCTGAGGGGGATGACGTTGTTGTCAAGAGATTTAAGCACCCACTCGCCCGCCTCAGGGGGCGTCGAGTGTGTCTTCATCTGGCCTGTATTTCCAATGATGTTTACTTACACATGTGTTTGGAATATTAATATTTGTAGCACTTTCCCATGGTTGAATTTAGTCTGGCATCATCTTCAAATATTCAAATGTTTTGGAAGGGATTGCAGTGGGAACGTGGAAGGGGAGCAGTTCCCATTTAAAGTGGGAACTACTCAGAAGTAGACAAGATCCACCTGATCTGAGAAAGTCTCCAACGGACTGACGAGTTGAAGGCTGAGTGAATGTGAGCTTCTACTTTTGACAACAGATTTACATAAACTGCGTCCCCGTTTTATCAGGAATACAGTAGGAGAGACAGATTTGTATTATAGTGAGCAGTGAAACAAAATGACATTGTGTCACGTCGCCGGAAGAGCTTCCGGAGGGTCTGTATCTCCCACAAAAACATGGCTGGTACCTGAAAGTAATGACCGTAGCCTGGGGTGGAGGTGGCCTTGGTAAGCCACCTGCTTAAATGCCAAAATAAATGGGCCCTTTTTTAGAGAAACCCCAAGCCGTAGCTGCTTTTGGACATTCCTGTAAGAGCCTAACCCAGAGACAATCCTCTTGCTTTTTTCCCCTTTTAACTGTCATCTGTATCATAGCTCACTGTCGGTAGCATCACTGCTTATTGCCGCGATGGTCTCACGGGCGCTTGTTAGAGAAATGAGATCCGGGGTGTACCGCAGGTCAGCGTCACACCTTTAGGCCCGCCGCCAAGAGAGCGAGCACAAGATATAAATATAACAACACTGAAAAGACTTAAACGAGGGATCAAACTTAACTATCTCATCCCCAGTTTGATACTTAACCATGTTGCTGTGTTTTGTTCCAAGGCTTAGACGGTTTGATCCTCCAGGTTTCAACTCTGTTTCAGCAGCATAACAGTGCTGTCCTCCCACTTCACGTAAGCAGCTCTAACGATTATCTCACATGGTTTCATGCTATAAACAGCAGTGTGCATTGCAGAATCAATACCAATCAAACCATCACTTTGCCACAAGTGAAGGGTTGTGGATGAAATCAATAGATGTGATTGTGAGGCAGAGGACAGCACAATTTCATTCTTCACAGCGTCAAGCCAGAGCGCCATTACTGATAGAAGCAAACTATTATTGCTACAAACATAAAATAAAATAAAAAGATTCCAGGGATCAAAGCATCACTTCACCTTTTAGCTTCATCCCTGTGATCCGTACATGTCTTTGTTTCCCTACCTCCGGGTGCGTGTGAACCCTAAAGGTCCAGATGAGGAGAGTAAAGACTATAGACTCGACTCCGCGGTCCAAAAAGTGAAGTTTCTATTCTCAACGCCAAGGGAAAGGAGACCAAAGCCACAAAAATAACGGATAAGACACCTGCAGTCTATATTTCCATTTCCTTTTAATTGTCCTCCACTGGAAATGGTTTTCTTAGCTTGTCACGGTGTTAATAATTGAAAATAAGGCCTTACTTGCATATCAGAATGTTCGGCAGAAAACGGAGGATATCTTGAAGTTTGAGAGGTTGAAAAGTAAAAACTCCTGTCCCACCTGTGTCTTTGGGGCACGGAAACTTGTAAATGCAAGAGGTGAGGAGCGTGTCTAATACTCTGAGTGTGTCCAATAATGCGAGGTATTGATAGCCATATGGGCTTATGTAATCACTGCCAGTTGGTTTCATTTCCAGTAAATATATAATTCAAAGTGGTGTGGAGCAATTTTGATTTTAATTAAAAAAGACCCAACCTTTTTCGGTCATCGTCCGCCTCTCTCTCCCCGTTGATGAATTGGAAATGAATGTGCCTCCAAACCCTGCTTTTTTAAAATGTATTTATTTTTAATTAGGTTATGTTATGGGGAGGAAAAGCAAACTTGTGTGGAATTGAATTAGCGAGGGCCAGATGTGACCGCTTCCTCCGGTTATCAGGCATTTCTGGCTGCCTCCCTTTCTCCCAGTGCCCTGCAGCATGCCGTACAGGAAGCGCGCAGGAGGGAAGATGGTTCGGGAGAGCGGGGGGAGGAGGGGGGGGGGGGGGGGGAGAAGAGGTGGGAGGCGGAAGTGTGTTTAAATCGGAGGCGTACACGCAGTGAAACTGTGTACAACCCCCTGCGGTGCCGTTTGTGTAGAAAGGGAAATCATTTCTCCTGCTGAGCAACATTCCCCCATGTGAGCCTGACAGCCCCCCCCCCTCCCCCGTGTGTACCCTCGGTCCCTCGTTTGCTCCCTGAGACCTCCGTCTCCTCGCTTTCCCGCTGACAGTATAACGCGCCTTGTCTTTTATCCCGCTTCTTAACGTTCCACGACACGGAAACTGAACATACTGCAGTTAAATCTTTCTCTCCCGGCTATTATACTGTATCCTGGGGGTCTACGTGGTGATATTGCGTGGCTTTTAGGTGTGTGACTTCACTGCTTGGCCATTTCGTGAGCACTGCTCTTGTAAATGGCCCCCAGAAAAGCGAGAAGAATAGGGAGTGAAGTGAAGAGCATCTCATTTTCCTCTGCTCCTCTCTTTTGTGTCTCAAGGGGCTTTCGCCTATAAATGGTGTGCTCCATGGTGCACGCCCCATCCCATTCTTGCCATATGCCCTCCTCCAATCTTCCCACAATCCCTCTGGGGGAAACCTGGGCCCTCATCATCGCTCGCCGTGTCACAGCAGAAAATTACCCAACTGCCACCGTATTTGTGACAGTTAAGTGAGCCCTCCGTCTAAGAATATGGCAGTAAAGATTGCTCTATCGGTTCTGGATCATTTAGAATCCAATTTAATCCAGGCCCGTAGCAAAGCAGCCCAAATAAAAACAAAGGGCCTTAATCAAGAAAGCAGGGTGGCGGTGGACTGTGCATGAGGCCTTCTTATACGCTTTGTCCCTGTGGAAAGAATTTCCAATACAATATTAGATCTAGTTATTACAGAAGTACTGAGCTAGAACTACATGTGGGGAATCACGTTTTGAAATGCATGGCGAGGACACTTTTGAGATGGAGCAGAGCAACACTGCTCTCCCAGGCCAACGGCAAACTCCCAGTGAATGCAACTCGGATTTTTAGAATTTTTGTCTTTTAAAGCTTCTGGATGAGGCAAACTCTCACAAGCCACCAAAGGAATAGCATTAGCCATGCGCTGGTTATTTAATTGCCCCTGCTCTCTGAGCGGGCATACATTTGGATTTGCCCCGACTGGCGTGCACATGTTGAGAATTAAGGCATCCCTGCAGTACTCAGGGAGGACGGATGAAAACATTTAAATGCCGTACTGCGATGGTGGATCTTGTCTGGAAAGCTTGACATTGTCTGATGAAACACAACATCTGCATCAGTCAGCCCTTGAGCCCCCCCCACTAGAGAGAGAGTGTGTGTGTGTGTGTGTGTGTTTGTGTGTGTGTGTGCATCCTCTGATGGTCCCTACTTGCTAATGGAGATAGATTCAGGCAACAGCGTGAGCCCCCTACCCCCCCTCCCCCTCCCTATCTCCCTTCCTCCTCACACTGAACTCCCGTAGTCTCGACTTGGCCACATCATTTCTCTCCCCGGCTTAATGTGCTGGTTTTTCTCCTCGGGGGGGGGGCTGCTGGGCGGGTTGTAACGCGTCTCCGCCTCCTTTCGCCGGAGGGACTCCTGTTCTGACCACTCGGCGAGGAGAGATGGAAAGTTCTCACCCTCCGCCGCAAGCTGTTTTGTATTCAAATAGCCTCCTTGTTAAGTCTCCCCTACGGACACCCGTAATGTTGTCTTGTATAGCCAAAGGCCAAGCGAGCTTATGTGCGAGTTGCTGTGTGCTGCTCTCATATTTCGTAGCTGCAGATTCAGTGCGCCTATTCATTCCCTTCTTTCGTCCAGTTAATTGAAGCCCCCCGTGCGATCTTGTCGGAGTCTGTTGCCCCCAGTGACTGATAGAAGCGATCAGGCGTTCCGTGTGGGCGGGGGGGGAGCAATTGGTCAGCCTTTAAGTAATCAGGTGGTATCGGAAATTGGTGGGAAGGATGTCAATAAACATGTTTGTGGCGACACTAGTTTACAAAGCTCAGTCTCCAAGAGAGATTTTCCTTCTTGGTAAGATTGTGCGTCGTGTTTGCATTTGTATCCGTTTGCTTTATGCGGCGTGAATCGGTGCACGGAGGTAATCACGCTTTTAAATCGCCCTCGCCGCGTCAACGTGCTCTGAGGGGTAAATGGTCGTGAGCGTGATCCGCCCGTGCGTGGTTGCTTATTTTGGGGAGGGTGGTGTTTTTTTTTTGTGCCAAAGTTGAACGTGTTAAAGAGAAGGCCAGGAGAGTGACAGACACGGCGAGAGATGTTGACCCTGGCTGCTCTGGCGCCTGGTATTTTCCAACACGCCAGCCGGTCTTCATGGCGACCTTCTCGCTCTGTGTGCCAACCGTGCCCCTGAGCCCTCTGCCTGAATATGGATGCCCTCGCTCACTGAGACGGCGTTGCTACCCCCCCCCCCGCCCTTTCTCCTCTCTGTCTCAGGCCTCCTCTTTTTCACCTTCTCCATCACCTTCACCATTTCTTTGGACGGTGAGACACTTTGATGCAGGAGTATTATAACATCTCATGTGTCCTACACTTTCCAGGTTGTGTTTTTCACAGAAATTCAATTACAAATATTAAGTGTGCTGTGAGACTAAATGCAACATCCCGTCTGCACTTGTTAACTTCGTCCCATTTGATATCTCAGATGTGCTGACCCCCCCCTCCACCAATGTCCAGCTCGGCTTGGTATTTGGTATTCTGGCGCAGTGGGCGTGCTCCCCGTCACCGCGGCCAACTCGCTGAAAGAGTGAGCAGCAGCCATCTGACCTACAGTTGATTCTCTGCCAGTGATGGCCCACAGGATGCACGCACACACACTCACTCACACACACACACACACACACACACACACACAGTCATCTGTGCTCTGTCACAGATACACACCAAAGATCTCACCCCCCCCCCCCCCCCCCCCCCCCCACTCCCTCCCTCCCTCTAGCCTGGTGGGGTTTCTTTAACACTCCCTCTCACCTCTCCACACCTCTTCCTCTTGGTCTTCCTCGCGTCTCACCCTCCTGCAAACCTCCCTCCTCACGCCCGCGTTCAGCTGCAGATTCTGCCACTGGGGAGGTCCTCGCTCATCACTGCTCGTCTTGTTTCGTACCCGAATAACACGACTTCACGAGGTGCCCTGGGACTTCATCTGGGTCTCTCATGCTTGGTCTTATCAAACATGTCGAAAGGACTTAAAAAGTGTGGCTGAAAGTCTGCAGTCGGCCTCAAGCAGTACAGTGTTGCGAGGCCACAAAGGTTTCACTCTCTTTTCAAACCTGTTCAGGTTTGGTTGAAAGATCTTTGGACTACAAAAGTCTTTTTTGATACTTTTCCTGTGACAGAACAAAGAATAAAGTGGAGTGCTGTGGGAAAGCCGAATGCAAGGATTTGTTGTTTGATTGTTGTGCTTGCGTGCTTATGCGTGTGTGTGTGTGTTTATGGTGATTTCTGTCAGTGTCTTTGAGTCTGGCAGAGGATTACAGTGAAGGACCGCTTGCATGAGCAGTGGTGGGAATAACTGCATATGCACTGCACTCCCCCACCAATCCCCTCTTAGGCTGCCTGCTCTCTCAGATCCAAACAGAGGATTTGACACAGGATCTTACAGCAGCATTGACACTTTGTCTGAGTGCTTCCCACTGTGATCTGTCGGCAGATCTCCTGTTGGGATCTCTGCACAAGAGCAGCCTGAAGACAAATGTTTTTTTAACAGCCGGGGCTAAACACATGTTAGTCTGCACACACACTGCAGATAAACATGAGAGGTGTATGTGCTGACTCTATATTCGGTTTCCGTCAGAGTGTTTTATCATGACCGGGTTGTTTCTATGGCTTCACTTCATTTGACACTAACGCATGAGTTGAATCTGCAGAATGTCCATGGATGTTGTTTGCACGGCCCACGAAATTCTTAAATGATATGATAACATTTGCATTAAAGTGGTTACAGCTGGGCAATAATTAGATCAATAACGTGAAATGGGACTAGATATTGAACATTATCGTTATAGCATTCATGTTTATTCCTTCTTTCAAATGCTGAAAATCAGTAGTACTGTCATTTTCTGAACTTATCAGACCTATTATTAAACCTTAGTCATTATATCCACATGATGAATAAACATTATAGCCTAATCATTCAGATGAAATTCCGTTGTGGAAATATTTTATCCACCGATGGTATTTCATACAATATTTCCTGCATATCAATATATTGAATTAATTGCTCAAAAATTTTGTGACATGATGTCTTTTACATTTTCTCAGTTCAGGCAACTTCTGCTAGTAATTTCAATGATTAAATCTTTAGTTTGTTCTCAATGACTTTACTCTCGGATTGTGCTCTTTCTGCTCTGCTCTTTCTCAACACAATCCAATTAGCCTGATGCCTTTTAGCATCATGTGTACGCCGTGCTGACGACACCCACCAAAGAAAGACAATACTTGACGAATGAATTGGTTTCTAGTGTTTTTTTCCTGCATTGTTTGATGCCGCCTGAGCTTTTTGTAGGACAGGGTTCACAATAACGAATACATACAGCCGTAAGTCATCACCTGCCTCTCCTGATGGGATTGGACAAAGATGTCTCCGGAACACAGAAGCGGTCTCAAGCATGTCTCGCCTGAGAGCATTCTGAAATCCCCGCGCGGGGCCCGGGGAAGTTTTTTTTTTCCCGACTCATTAACAAAATGGCGGGTGATGTAATTTCTCCAAAGAATGGTGTGACATCCCTCCAACATCCACCCCCGTTACTTGTTACCTCTCTGTCGTCAATTATCGTTAATTTGCTGTGATCTCTGCGGCAGTCGTAGTCCGCAGTCATTACGGTTTGACCTTGTATGGGAGCATTTGTGACTGTTAGGGGACCGCGCAGAGCTGTGACCGCCCCCACACAACTCCAGCACCTTTCCTGTGTCTTTGTAGTGCAACGGCGTGTTGCAGAATCCTTCCTGCCACTGTCTGAGATAATTGGCACTCCATAAACACATGATAATTGGACTGCTTTGATCCCTGCAATTTCTCACTTCTTGGCTAAAGAGGCGCAGCAGTTCCGTCTCGTGTTTACCACTCGTCTTTATGTGGCGGCGGGAGGATACAGTGAGGGAGAAAGGGAGAGAGACTGTTTTCTTCTGAAGTGTTAAAAGCTCCCTGCAGGCAATGCTTCCTGCGCCCGGCCTCCTTCGCCATTGTTTCTGCGCGCGGCTCACGGCCGTGACTCATAACCAAACTTGTCTTTTGCACACTCATTCACACGAGCAGAGCTTGATCAGGTTGTCCAAATAATCTTGTTTGTCCGTGTGCGTTGTCTGTTCCAGAGAGCGTGCCGCTTTGTCCAGGGGAAGGACTGGGGTTTAGAAAGTTCATTAGGAGGGACTTCCTAGTGGACGAGGACGACGGTCTGCTGCCTGATGACAAATTAACACCATTCTGGGAGGCGACGGCTGACTGTGTTGATATGAATTCGCATCATTTGTTGCCCCTGTCTTTGTGTTTACGTCTCAAAATCATTCCCCAAAACATCCATGGAGCACGATTTTAAAAGGATAATCCTGATTATGTTGCTGGATCAAAATTACAGTACATATTTCAACCTTGCGGGCAAACATAGACGTCTTTTGTTAACTTAAAAAGAACCAAACTGCATTCGTAGAACTAGTTGTAATTCCCCAAACTAGAACCTTAAAATAAGGAATTTTGTTTAAATGTCTAAATGTGGTGTTGTTGCTTTACCGGAGGGGATCCCGACTGTAGTTCCTTTCTGACTAATCTTTTTACACAACTCTACAGCCCGTCGTCTGTCCCTGTTAGTGAATAGTGCACGTTTGTATTGGTGCTGCACAGCCTCTGGGTTCTCTCTCTCGTCACCAACATGCAAGCTGATTGTCATTCAGCCGGCGCGAGGACTTGGCTCCGATTCCTCAGATCCAAAGCCGGCTGCCGCCGCTGCTCCTCGCTGGAATCTCCCTTGTTGTTTTCAGCTGTAACACAGGGGGCAGCAGAGGTCAACTGTCCTCTCTGTCACCCCCTCTGCTGCTCTTAATGAAGCCAGGGAGCAAAGAAGAGGTTAAACTTTCTGGATATGTTAATGTCTCAGTTGTAATGCATGCACTCATAAATGTTTAAAAAAGCATGGCGGTGGCTGTTTAAAACAATTCTAATTAACCCTGCGGGTATGGAGGAGAGCATGTCTTGAAGTTTTTCCCTTTTTTCGCAGAGCAATGTTCAAGTCTGTTTAAAGTGTTTCCAAACTGGGCTTATTGACAGAGGGGTGGGAGGGGCAGTGCTGCTTCAGAGCCGTGTGGGACGGGCGATGGGGGTCTTTTAGGAGTACGTTGTGCACACAGCTTGTGTGTGTGTGTGTGTGTGTGTGTGTGTGTGTGTGTGTGTGTGTGTTTTAAGTTGCTGGAGAGAAGGAGCTGGGAGAGAGTGGGATAAAGTTACTGTGAAGAGTCCTCACTCTCCTGGAGGGGAGGAAGCGAGGTTGCTGGTTCTAGTCCCACTGGCCACTTCCTCCCTCTGTTGTACTTGGCCGACAGTGCTGATGAGCAAGCAGGAGAGGCCTAACCTAATTCATGAAACACATTTTGTACGCAAATGAGAATCGTTAATAAAACACAGATTCAATGAGGGCAGAACGTAGATAAATTAAAAAGGCGCCGACAATTTGCATTGTTTAAAAAGTTCCCTCGTGTGCTATGGCAGTTTTGACTATATAATATATATATATGTTGACATCAATACATTGTAAATTGGCTCTGTGTGTGTGTGTTTGTGATTTTGGGACATTTGCGGTAAAGGATAAGCTTGTCAACAGTGAGGTCTGGTCGCATTGGCCACGGGGATTCAGGTTTTTGGGGGCATGGTGGTAAGAATCTCTTTTTGCCGGTTTTTCCATGCGAAAGTGAAGCCCAGTGTTTAACGCCAGAGACCTGGCTGCGATTTCGTCCAGATGGTCTAGTCCCGCATCTGAGAGCACCCCAACGCCCGGGAGCCCAGCTCTCTCTCTCTCTCTCCCCCTTTTCCCTTATCCCCTCCACTTCCTCTTTTCTCCCTCCATGGTGTCTCTCGTTCAAGCCCAATCTCTTCCTCCTCCTCCTCCTCCTCCTCCTCCTCCTCTTTTCCCTTTTCTTCTTTCATCTCTGGCTGCCTCCTACTTTGAGCATCGCAGTTTCTTACCTTCACCTCTCCCCCGTCTACGTTTTCTCAGCGTCTCTTTGTGTTGTAGTGTCAAAGAGGATGGAAAGGCTAAGAGGAGAGGCCAGATCACTGCTGGAGAGGAACACTGGCTCCGGATCTCCCCTCCTGACCCCTGGTCTCTCTGCTCGGTTCGTCTGCCGCTGGAGGCATTAGTAATTCCAATGTAGCGCGGGCGAATCTGACTATGTGTCACATCGGAGAGGGAGCGAAGAACACCAGCCGCTGTTCTCTCACTTTTCGTCTCCCTCTTTTGTCTCCGTCCCTGCCAAAGTGCTGCAGACACCTGTGGGTATTTAACGAGTAGACGGATCCCCATTAAAGGTGCTGCGCTGGCTGTCAGAGGAGAAAGACGAGGGACAGCGGGAGTTAAAAGAGGAGGGGAAGAGGACTTGGTAAGAAGAGATGGAAGCAGAGGCCTTCCGAGAGGGCGGGCTCGCTGCCATCGAGCCAACCGGTGGATGAACAACCGCCTGAACGATGAGTGATTTAGTTACAGGGAGTGTAAATGTTTTTGTTGTGTTGATGAGACACGTTTTCACCTTCTTTCCTCGTTCCTCCTCTAATGAGACGCGGAGGCAAAAGAGGTTGAATCCTCCTTTCCCCCGTCGAGCACCGCAGGTCACCCCTGGCTCTGAGGTCAGGTCCTCGCTAACCACAGCTGCTCATGCTATCGATGACGCAGACGCTCTGAGGGTTTTATGTGATTTGCCTGCAGGCTGAGTGGTGGTGGCGGATGCTTCCCTGGAAGTCAGTTTTGACTGACGGAAAGGGAAGAGAAAGGGTTGTTTGGGAAGGAAAAAGTTCACGGCGAAACTTACCTGTCAGTCATGTTAAATTGGTTCTTGAAACACACCAGTCCACCTTTTGTCTGCCCAAGGTAGAAAAAATAGAGACGGAGAACTACTGGCTTCTTTCTCAGAGGAGACCGTCTCCTCCTCCTCTTCCTCTTCCTCCTCCTCAGTTACCTATGGAGGAAACACCTTGATACTCTCTGTACCCAACAGACACATTATACTATATTAACTATTGGTCTGTACTTGTTAAAGACCATAGAAATGAAATAGGAGTAGAATGTACACACCCGTTTATATCAACGTGACATTGTTGTCTGGGCGACAGACAGTTTTATCTGTACTGTTGCAGCTGGCTTATCTCCGTTTAAATTATGTGTACTGTGCTTTCTTTCTTGTAGGAATCTTGCTCCTCAAAACGGCGCACGCAGATTAAAAAACATGTGGGGCTGTTTCCAAACATATTGATTAACAGGTTACAACCACTATAATTTATGTTGCTCTTCTCAAAAGCAGTTATGTAAGCCTGCTAATTGTAATTCAAAAACTGTCTCGGTGAGCGCTTTCCACTTCCAACAACCACTCTGCTTTCATTGAGATGAACCCATAATTCACCGAGTGAAAACACGCCGGCTCACCCCAGCTGTCTAGCTGCAGTTGCCGGCCTCAGTGCCATTAATAGCTCGCTGCTAAACAACTTCTATAAAGCCTTGCACATCGAATAGGAGTCGAGGCTCACTACCTCAACTTCCCACCTCAAATCTTTTAAGAAACACATTTTGTGTTTCCTCCATAGCAGTTGCAAGCTCTTGTGGGATGAAGTATATTTGGCCCTATTTAGACTTAAATTAGATGATAGGTTTCTCCAGGTTGAAATAAGTAACGATGTAACGCGTTCTGCCCCAAACACAAATGTGTTTTCATCAATCCGACGCACCCGGCAGACTGGAGCAGAATGCCCGTCCTTGGTGCTTGGCGCTGGTGTCTGCCGGGTGCACCTCTCCACTTGTTGCATGTGCATTTCAGGGAGGCTCACACGCCTCTCAGCAGGATTATATCAGCAGACGAGGATTATGTATTCTGATGGATATTCGTGAGGTCACTATTTACGATCGAGAATTAGCTGCCCCTGAAAAAGACGCGTAAATTGATGAGATTTACTGGACTGAAAATGAAGATTGTAGTGGTAAAGATAAAGGATTCCAGATACTAAAAGAGCGCATTAGAAATTAGGCCTTCTTTATTAGAATGTCTTATTACTGAAATGAAACAAAAGTAGACAATTGTTGACCATTTCTCTTGATATGCTGAAGAATTTTACATTTTTATTCTGCTTTTGACCAGTTTAAATATTTGTGATCAAGATCAGGGCATTATCTTCTTTTTTTCTGAACTCTGACATGACTGCTTAGGAGCTGTCCTTCACTTGCAGACGTCGTCTTGGTGGATCAGTACTAAATTTAGTCCTGGTTTACCGAGTTAATCGGAATGTGAAATCAAACGCAGAGTGACTGCAAGGCCAAAGAAAACTCAATTTTCTGTTTTCTTTACCCGGCGTATTTATTTCACGGATACAGCATCCTTTTTTTTAATCATCACAGGAGGTAGTTGCCTCTATTTCAAGAGGAGGCATCAAAATACATTTTACAGAAAGAAAGAAAATATGGATTTCGAGATTTTATTATTTTTTTAATTAAATAGACACTATTTAGCACACACCAAGAGATGAAAATGAGCAGAGTATTGACACAGGTTTAGAGCTTTAGTGATGTAAATTGATCTAAATTACTCAACCTCAGACCTTAGATGTCCAATTTGTCTGACAAAAAGGGGAGCCAAAATAACAGGCAAAAACTGTGCTTACAGATTAAGTGCTTGTGTATAAACAGAAAATATACATGCACTGAACGGTAGCCAGGCTTCCGCAGTCCTCTGTGACGCATAGAAGGCTGATGAATACATATGTGAAAATCAGCACAGGCGTGTAAACTGAAAAAGGGGGCCGGTGCTTCCTTCCACCGGTTGGTTGATTTTCTGCAAATAGCCAATCTTTCATGCAATTTACTCAAATTCATTTCAACAACGTCGCCGGTCCGAGGTCGTCCCTTCTGAGGCTCCTCCAGTGCCTCCCTTTTCAGGAGCAGGGTGGCAGGGGGAGAATTAAAGGGTGGAGGGGGTGCTGACGTTCAGCTGCTTCCTCCTCTTCCTCCTGGTGTTGGTGCGGCTCTCCTCTCCTGTCGGTGGGTAAGCACTTTGCCGGGTGACAGCACTCATCCTTCACTGGGCTCTGCCATATGCTGCGCCGATGCCAGAGGAGACGACTGCAGATGCTCCAGCTGCACCCCCCGTGCACAACGAGCAACGCGCGCACACACACACACACATGCGCAACCAGCTATCTGAGCAGGATAAAGAGGCTGGTGGGAGAGGATGTGACAAGGGGGGAAAGGCTGCATTTGGAGTTTTGGGTAAAAAAGGAAAAGCAAAGCAATCTTTCATTCCTTGTAAATGAGGTAAAATATAATTCTAATTTTGTTCTGCCTAATCAGAACAGGGAGCAAAAAGTTGAAAGGCTTTGCATGAGACGATTTGGATCATTTGAAAAGGGGTCAAAGCAATAGAAATGAAAATAAGGCTTGAGACAAAGGAAGAGAATGCATGCTTGATTTTCTTTTCGTGCACAGGGGTTTTTATCGGGATGGCTTGTTGTCACCCAGTATTTTAGCCACAATGGCTCCTTTAATTGATACCGCCTTTGCAACACTTCTGCACCAGCAACACATCAACAGATCTTTCGCATCCCTCCAGAAGCTCTTGGCTTCTCAGTAGAAAATAAACAAACAGGCAACTTTGGCCTGCTTATTTATTTTATTTTAGTTTCCTTTTTCCAAACATTTCATCTAGCAGCGCCTCGGAGTCTAGAAGCTATCACTTTAATGTCTGCGATCCTCCAGCAGAGAAAACAAAAGTACTCGAAAAGACACCCGAATGGCTGGTGCTTACAGACGACACGCAGTGGCTCATGCTCACTGCCAGCTGTGAAACTAAGTGTGCGTGCGTGTGTAGGTGAAAACTGCCCGTGTCTGCCTGTGTATGTGTACGGACAGGGTTAGACAGCCACGCTTGGCGGTAAATCCGGCGCCGGCGCTTCGTTCAGCAGCTGGACTTCAAACCATGCGTTAAATATGCCTCTGTGTGTGCAGATATACCTGAAGGCCTCTGTGTCAATGGCGGGCTTCTCCCTGTGAGTCACGGACACAGCTGGGTTCCGTGCAAACAGCCAACTGAATTCACCGCTCCGACACGAGGAGAACGCGGATGGGTGGATACGGTGGTTTGATCTAGTAGGAGAAAAAAAGAAAAAATTGAGAATCGAGTTTCCGTCTCAACAGAAAATACACCGTAAGTTGCTAAAGGTAAAAGTCCCGCCCCGATGTTTCATTCCAAATGTCTACTTTACTTTCAAAAGAAAAAAGCACGTTGTACCTTTTTTACGTAAGACAACAAACCTGGCTGAGGAGTTGGAGGTGTGCGGCTCATCACATTGTCTTTGTTCTTTGATTTGTTGTGTGAGTTGTGTGTTTTTTGTGATCTTTCTCTGATGTGTTAAGCTATCTGCCCAGTTTTTTCTTCCTTTGTTTCCTTAAAAACAAGCCCAGAAATACAAAGCGTGTCACACTTTGTCCTTCAAAGAAAAGACCAAACGGTATCTTGTAAGAACAGCGACTGCAAAATTGTCTTTTAGGTTGAATAAGGTCCTTGAAAAAACAATTATAACCACTTGGGATGAAATGAATAGCATGATATTAAAGGAGGCTCTAGCTATTCTCTTCTAAGGGGAGAGTGCAGTGTTGATTCTTGACTTTTATTTAATAGTGCTGGGACTTGGGGCTCTGTTTGCTTGATGGTGGTCAACGTTTGCAGCGGCCGTTAACTCTGAATCCTGTTTCAGAGTCCGTCAGATATCCTGTCATTGCTCTGAGGATTTTTGATTTTTTTTTGTTTTGGGGGGGATAGCACCTGAAGGTGGGTTGAGAGGACAAATAAGAAAAGGAAGATGGAAAAAGAGAGCTGCAGAGCGGGCGGTGACAGCGGGGATGTTGACTCTGACCGGCTGGAGAGCCAGTCGTGCATTATAACAAGCCGGTGATGAGATTTGCGCCCAGAGGATTCAGAGGACGGGTTCAAAGATATAATAATGCCGTTGTAGTGTGTTTATTTAGCTGGTTTTAATGAAAATCCTGGAGTTACTGGTCACTTTATACTTTCTCTCATTTTTCATCTAGTACAGACCCACCGTGTCTTAGACGTTCACTGTGTGATTAAAACATACTGTATCACCCTTCAACCCTAGATTCAGGTTGAGTTGCAATCAAATTCCCTCTTAATAACAGACGACGTTATACACTGCTGCACTCTCTCTGTAAAATAAAGTCAATTGTGTTCTTAATGCATTGGTGTTGTTCATCACACTGATGAATATGGTGTTTTTAAATGGAACAAAAGCGCAGGTACAAAAAGATGTAGACAACATGTTTCCTGTGTATCCAATGCTCAGAGCGTTGAATCCTAAACTATTAGCAAATATAAGTACTCTTGCTGCAATTTTGGAGGGAATAAAATGCAGTCCTGACCTCTCATCAACAAAGAGGGACAAAAACAATTCAAATTGAGTATTAATTACAACCAAGCGTTGGAAGCATTAGCAGCTACGAAAAGAGGAGGGTAAATGTTAAAAAATGAATTAATAAATAGTCAGTGGGCTGCAGCAGGTGCACAATGGAATTAAATTGCGTTTCGCTAATTTTGGTATCCATTTGATATTAAAATAAAGGCTGCAATTACACAATTTAGTTTTCCCTCTAATTATAAGCAATTAAAATAATTTAACTATGGTGGATATAGCTGTTCGCTCGCCTGGCAGCCATTTCTTGAAACTGGTTTTGGGCCCCGTCTCTGCCAGCAGAATTGTTTCGAATTTTGCCATTCATTCTGTCAGTTTGGGTTTGCTTATTGTAAGTATTTCTCAAAAATCCATTATTTTACACAGATTCTGCAGAAAGATTGGTCATCTGTCAAAAAACACATAACTTCTACATGTATTCTAGAAACATCATTAGACACTGTGTCCCAGTCAAACAGGCACTTATTTCAATGTTAGTTATATCGAATATACTTTATATGGTGAATAACAGTTTTTGAAACCCGTATAGCAATCTAATTGCACCCTCTCTGATTTGATGCCGCAATAGTCTTTAAATGTGTCTAAAATTGAACGCCATGTGTTGGCAGTCATGGAAATGAGTGGAAAGGAGCTTTGGAGGAAACTGACACGTGGGCCTGGTTAATCTTGACAATTGCATGGAGCTACTGGAGATTCACACTGAGTGCCATATAGTTGCCCATAAAGTCAGCAGCAGTATGACTCTAATACGAGGGAAACAACAAGTGTTCCCTAAGTTAATGAATTTCACTTTATTTGACTTTTTTTTGTTCCAAACTATTTCACGCTTGGCTAAACACTGTAAATCCATAAACAAACACATAAACAGGCAGAAAAAGATTGATGCTCTATGAATAAATCATCTGGGGACAGAAACTCAATTTTAACTCTGCGTTGCCTGGAGGGTTAAGAGGGAGCTTAAGACAGATCCATCTTGATATCCAACTAACTGGAAGGCGAACGCTTTAGCAAGTACTTATCCCGGGAACATAATTACCCAAACAAATGATTGTGGTGATATGGCGGCAATGATTCTTCATTACTGTAATTTTTTACCCACAGTTTTTACACAGATTGTATTTCTGTCATCATCATCATCATCATCGTCGGCATGATTAACACAGCTGGGGAATAAATAAAAGCTGGCTGGTCGGCCAGTTGGACACTAAACTGGGACTAACAGCCTTTTCCCACAAACGCAAACAAACCTTTGGCATTCAAACCTTTCACACACAAATATCACAGTTCAATACATTCTACCAAATCACACAATCATCGCTTCATAAGTGGGTTTCACTGCATGTAAACACACACGCTATCTACACATTAGACCCTTCATACAACGGGTGCTATGATGTTCTACATGAAAAGTTACACACCTATAAAGCTTAACAAGTGTGCATTCTGAACGTCAGCTTTCCTCATTCACGGATGGACTGATTCATTTGTAGCGTATGTAGCGTATTCGTATGTGTTTATTTCTATGTGATACATACCTAATGGTCATTTTAATTTACTTCCGGGGCTGCGTGGATTTCTCAAGCAAAGATAGCGAGCTTATATGCCGGCGTGCTGGTAATAACATAATTAGGGCTGCAGGCTACCGAATAATTTGAAGCTTCATTCCTAACGTTGACATTCAAATTATTATTATTAACAACTTGCAGAAAACATTGCGCGCGATAGTCTCTCTCTCTCTCTCTCTCTCTCAGTTCATGGCTCTGTATCGTCTCAGTCCAAATGTCTTGAACAAAGATGAATCGAAAACTTTCCAAAGTTCATATGTTTTTATTTCATGAAAAATGTGCTTATTTCCGTGGTCTGACGGATCGAATCCCAATGTGAGCAAGATCTGATCCCAAGGCGTACAGATTTGACATTTATTGATTGAATGAGAAAAATCACATCGAAGACCATAAGGAACCACAGCCTAAGATTTTGGTGGGCCTTCAAATCATCAGATTTTCCCCTCTACACACACAATACTGACCCTAACCAATCCTAAAAATGTTTGACATTTGGAGGGAACCCAAATGTTTTTGGTAACCCCTTTTTACATTTGACATCGTACCACCATCAAGCCAAAACGTTCTTTTCTGATATTACAGATATCTAATGACTACAATGATTACCCTACTATTACCTTGTGATGGCTTTCATTTAATGAACATGGTTAAGTCATTGTTCAACACTGGGTTGTGCAACGTAATGCATTTATAGTCCTAATTAGGCTGTATAAGAAACAACAGCATCTTTGAGTTAAGAGGTCTAATCTGTGACAATTCCTAAATTGATCTATTATTATAGATGTGGGGTATTTGTTTATTTCGCAATTGCAAATGTAGTTAAACCGGCTACGTCTCTGCTTTTAGTTTGTGGGTGTCTGAAGGATAAAGAGGACGGGCTTGATAATGACAGAAGATGACAGCCGCTAGCGTGAAGACTGTCAGGGCAGCGAGCGTGTCTAAATAACCAGGTGCTGCCATTTAGTTTCCACCTAGTTAAACAGTGGACTAATTGGTCAAGTTAGCCAGTAATTAGACCAGCTCTGCCGCGCTGCATCCGAGAGCCCTGCGTCTGCCCTGCCGCGCTAATTGGGCTATTTATACTGAAACCCATCGACCAGGCAGTATGCCCTCCCTTCCAATTCGCTTTTCAGCACTCAGTTCATCTTTTTTCATGTGTGCTCGGGACACGGTGCCGCCCTCCTCCTCCTCCTCCTCCCCCTCCTCCTCTCCAGGAAGACATTTTTCATTCCAACTTGAGCTGACCGAGCTTCTGTCCTTTTTCTCTTTTTTTTCCCCGTCTGTCTGTCTCTGTCCACAGTGTTCAGAGGACCCTACCGGGTCCTCTGAGTTGCTAATCAGTGCTTTATGGAAGCCAGTGTGTGAGACAGTCCTGGTGGGAGTGCATGTGTGTGTGTGTGAGCATTCCTCTGTGTGAGCGTGTTCAGGAGATGCGTGTACGTCAGTCCGACCTGCATCCCCCTGGAGTGGGATTAATAGAGCCAGCTGTGTCAAAACCAGACTCACACACACACACACACACACACACACACACACACACACACACACACACACACACACACTCACATATAGTGAATGCTCCAGTCTTCAGAAAAGTCCCATTTTCTTCTCACCGTGTCCCTGTCATTTCCAAGCAAGAAATGAGCTGCTGGTTATAAGAGGGCGTCTGTAACTGTAGATTCCTCACATAGCCCCCCCCCCCCCCCCCCCCTCTTCTCTCCTTTGTATCTGTATTCTCTATGCATTTTATTACCCTTACATCTTCCTCCACCCTCACTCTCTCCTCCCTTTTCATACCTCTCTTTTTCTGTTTTATTATCGTTTCTGTCTGTCTGTCTCTCTCTCTCTGTCTTTCTGTCCCCTTCAGGCTAACTCTGAAACCTCCATCAGGAGCAAACAAGGCTCCTTGACATTCAATTTCCTGCTTGCCACGCACTTGTCTATTGTATGCGCTTCTCCTCCTTTTCTAGGACTCTTTTTGTGCGGGTTGAATAGGTGGATGGATGTGCTGTTGGGGGGAATAGGTGGGCATTCGGGTGGATGGGGGTGGATGAGGTGGGATGTATTTTGTGGGGTTTAAGGCGACAGTCTCCCTGAAGCTTTAGTACTAAGGTCACTTTGTTGGGATTTTCGTGAACAGTTTACCGAATGTGCTCAAAAGCCGTCAGCAATGAAAACAGAGAACAAAAATCACCCTAAATATTTTTTCTTCTTATTTGGAGTTTTATTTTCATCAGTGATGGTGGTGTATTGTGTATGTAGAATTAATAGACAACCAAATAGACCGTTTCATAATTGTATAGTGTTAAATTCCCTCATTATGTTTCTGTTTGTGCGGGTTGAACATGAAAAAAATACTTTGAATTGATGGAAAACAATTCAAATATTTGTGAAGTTTGTTTAAAAAGGTTTTAGTTTGAATGTGCCATGTTTACATTCACACTAATTAAACGCAAATTATTAGAATTCAGTACACTGTTGGTATGGAATAATGTTTGAAATGGTCAAGAGAGAAAATATATAACGGATGTAAAGCAACACGTCTATATATATTCTACTATAGGCTTTATGACAGTTTTGACAAATAATTTGTGGCAACAGTCAAATGTCGCTGGACAAACCTAATTATTCAGCTACAGAGGAGGACTGTTGTTTAATAAGAAAGAAAATTGTACCCACAGACAAAAATTCTAGAGGATTTGGATTTGGCCTTCAGATATTCAAACTTAATCTCAACATGAAGAGGAATCATTTTCTTCAGTCTCAATATGTCAAATACTCAGTAAGTTACTTACTGCGTTTTATTTCTACCGGCTGTCGGACTCAGCAATGGATCTCCTTCTCTGTTTAGCGCTAACATTTGGATCGTTCCCAAGGTCACCAAAGCTTAAATTAAAAGACCTTGTGATTTGCGTGCCCGTGTGAGAATGTGCGTTTGTCCTCCTGAGCCCCCCTGTGTGTGTGTGTGTGTGTGTGTGTGTGTGTGTAAGAGAGAAGGTGTGTTTCTTCTCCTGAGCCATGTGCGTTTGCAGCAAGTCCTGTTGAGAGATAGATGAGTCTGGTTGACATTGTCTGGAACAGGTGGTGAAGTCAGCAGGGGAGACAACTCTCATGCACTCACTCTCACACACACACACACACACACACAATCTCACACGCCCAATTTGACTACAATGCCGATTTTCTGGCTTGTTTGAGAGCGTAGCCGATACGATTGGATAAAGCAGGAAGAATAGGTCGTCTCTGAATAGCCTCCATATTGAGTGTCTGATGTATTGATTACGGAGGCTGGGAAGCCACATTAATCATTCACAGCATGTTTGATTACCTGATCTATTTTCTTTTTATGCACATTGTATGCTTTTATTTGCCTCTGCATGAACTATTTATTGTAGTAAGTGGTGAGTCAACCCAAAATCTGCGCAAACTGATCATTTAAATTAAACTCGACAAGCTGTCTGGCCACGTAGCACGCTGAGTCGTGATGTGGTTCATCAGCGTGTGTGTCGTTCACTCTTGGTATTGAGTGGGGGGGTTGGCGATCCATTTAGCTGTTTCATCAATTTCATCACTTGCCGGTTACATCTACATAGTTACATAGTAATAGTTAGTGAGGAGTCCGCAGGCAGCTATTGACAGTACGATGCAGGCAATAAAAGGTGTTTTTAGAAAGCGGGAGTTAATGCCAACATGGACGTGCAGCATCCCAAAAAATGATGCAGCAGAACGCTGGGTAAGCACGGAAGGGCACGCTCACTCATGGACTCATAGAGGAGCAGCGCACAATCCTCCTGGCTGAGACAATAAGTGTGTATGTTCTCAGGACTCCGTGAACCTCTCAGGCCAGAACCCAACGGACCCGGTGAAGGTTCCTGAGCGGCGGGCCGGCCGAGGAGGAGAGAAGATCTGTGGGAAAACTCCAGACTCACCGGCTGCTCGCTGTGTGTCGCTGGACAGAAGCTGCAGGCGCACAAAGCCATCCTGGCAGGTGAGAGTAACCTGAAAACCCACCAGAAAAATACTTTATTGTCCAATAATGTAACAGTTCAAGGGTGAAGGTGTGTTAGCTTGGAGGCAATGCATTGTTAACTTTGGTTACCTTTTAGTTTTTTAAAGTGAATTCATGACAATGATTTTGTTTAAAAAAGGAAAGAAGAGACAACCTAAACTGATAGTCAGACCGACTGATACTGATGTTACAACAATGTCAATTCAACATAAACATAAGGATTATAAAAACATCATGAAAAGCACAAATCTGGAAGTCAATCAAGGAACTCAGGTGCAACTTACAAGTAACTGACTGTATTGAATTGAAATAACTCAAACAAATATATGAGGGGAAGGAGATGTTTTGATCATCCTGGATTTCATTTGAGAGTTTTATATTCAGTCGGAACACCCTGATCAGAATTCAATTTGAATAAATTATTTTAGTGCGGTTGGTTACATTTGAAGACGGACCATTATCCGGTCAAAGCACCGGGTGTTGGCCCGTGAAGCACGTGACCCGTGGAGGCCTCGCTGGAGTCCGTAGTGGCCGCGCCCCGCTATGCAGCCACTTGTTGCCGACTCTTAATGACAGACAGCGTCACATAGTGAGTGGTTTGAGGGAACTGGTGAACCGTGGGTCTCTGTGGAGGAAGGGAGAGGCTGTTCATTATTGGATTTGTTGAAATGTGTGTGCGAGGAGCCATTTTAATTATGTGCTGCTGTGGTTTGGGGTCTTCCCCTCTCTCTCTCTCTCTCTCTCTCTCTTTCTCTGCTCTACTTGGTCCAGACGACGTCCCTCCTCCTCGTTATTCCTCCTCTCGGCCGTTCCCGTGACAACTCTCCCGGCCGTTAATCGCCGTGGAGACGGACAGAGAGGGATCAAACGAAGGAGGGCGAGCAACTCAAATTGGCACCACATTGGCCATGTGATCTTCATTCCATTCTGGTTCCCCCTCAATGTTTCTTACCCTCCCTTTCTTTACTTTCCTACATCCTTCTTACCTTTTCTCAATATTACGGTACTCCTTTCACTTTGATGTCTCCTTTTTTTCATTCTCTCGCTCGTGTCCTTCTCCTGCCTCCATTTTCCTCCTCCTCTCTCCTGCCTCACACTTTCTTTTCTGTGATCACATCCCTTTTATTTGTCTTCCGTCCTTTCAGTGTTTCCCTCCCACCTCAAAGCTTCGCTCGGTTCTTTTCACTCCCCATTCCCGTCTACCGTTCTCGTCCTCCTACTTTTTCTCTCCTCTCTCTCCATTCACTTTCTACGACCCTCTCTCGCCCGCCCCTTCCCTTTGTTGCTGCAGTATGAGCTCACCGGCATTGAGCTGCGCCACACAGACCTACTGTTGGTTTGTCCCCATAGTCCTACCTGCTAAGTTTGGTTTCAGGGCTCCAGGATGCAGACGTTAATTAATAAATTAATAAACTTTATTTTTAAGGATTTTTTTATCAGTTGGTGACAAAAGGATTGGCAGCGACATCCTCGATATCACCTGACCTGCCTGACAAACTCCCTTTTTATTATCAACTCTTATCAACACATTTTCTGATGGGAGAGTCCTCATCTTTGGGGAAGTTTCTGTTTTTTAGAACCTTTTTTAAAAAAAAAACTTAAATTGTGCGACCAGCTTCCCTCAACTCTGAATAAACCCTGCAAATTACCATGGCAGAGGAAATGGAAGATATATATATATATATATATATGTCTGTTTTTTTCAATATTTATTCATGTCTATTTCACTGATCTTGTTGAGAACTAGTTGAACACAGTTTACCGTCCATTCAACTTGAGTGTCTACAACTTTAACCTTCAGTAAACCCTTACTGCAGCATGCGTCCTCACATGCAGATAATTAGATGATAAAATTAAAGGAATAAGGACCTTTCAAAAGTTGGTAACAGCTCAATTGATTTTCCTGAATACAGTATTGGACATTTTAAATCTAAGTAAAGATGATCCTGGCCTGAGCTGATGCATTATCTAGACTCATAACATATCTGTAAGTCACAGTGTTGCCACCGAAGCAGCAGAGGCTTACCGTATAACCACTTTGTCCCATTGTCAACGTATTCGTTTACTATATTATAATATTAGTATTCTTCCTATTTGTGGCGTGTTAATGACCTCCTGTTTCTGAAAGAGGGATTAAAAAGCTTGCTAGCACTGATGTTGAAAACTCATTATTGAGAGTTTAAGATAATTTGCATTTAACTGACTTTGACACACAATTAAAATGTGTTGAAATATTTGTTATGTTTTAATCACTAGTTGATGAAGCATTAATTTCATTGGTGAATAGTTATGTAAACCCAATGAGCACATAATTAATATGTTAACCGATTGATGAGTGATTTTTAGCTCAAGGCCTGAAGCTTATAGAGACACAAAGTCACTGCGTCTGCGTCTGACAGGCTCGTCCTCATCCTTCGCCGAAACCAACCGCTTTCACCGCCGTGATGATAAGAGAGAAAATCTACTCTGCCTGAAGCACAACTACAGAGACGAGATGCGGTGATTATTGTCAGAATAATCATACAGCGGTGATTTTGATGTAGCAGAAAGTGAGACTGATTCTTGTAATTCGCAGTGCTGCGCTCGGATCAGACAGTGAGCATGACCGCAGGATTAAACGTACTCCTCCTGCTGCGGTCGTGTCCAGAGTAGCAAAAGAGCCAGAACAGCGTGCAGTCACCTGTTGTGTGATAACAACACAAATGTGTTTTAAATCAACCGCTCAAGCGTTTGGTTATTTTCATTTAGAAAGTGCTGCAAAAAAACTGATAAAAGAAAATGCATAGAAATTAAATCTGGATTATAAAAATACTACTCGCTTGGCAAACACTTTGTTCAACGGTTAACTTTTTCTTTCAGGGACGCTGGCAGCATTTTTTTTTTCATTTACTCTCTACTTTTTTTGCAAATGTAGGCAATGTGTGAACTTTTCCTTCCCTCAAGAGGATTTGTAGACAGCGTCCTCTTACATCAAGGGACAGCATATATTTGGGATTTGCATGTGCACAGAAGCTGGGTGAAAAGCAAGTGAAACATATCCATTCCTTTTTGTTATTTGTTTTTTCCAGCAAAATAATCCCTCAGTGGTCCTCTGTGCTAGGATGGAACAGTCTATGTGGAGAGGCGGCAGGCGGCCGTATCGAAACTGGAAGGCAAAACCGTAATGTACAAGCGAGCTCCAGTCCAGTCAGTCTCAGGGCGTTAAAGTGGCTGAACACAACTCGGAGGCCGTCATGAGTCTGTCAGCGCGACGGAGCTGCAGTCAACTTTTTCCACGTGATGCTTCTCCCGCTGTCAATCGCTCTCCTCCGGCTCCGTGGATGGCTGTTAATGCATATCAGAGACCTCGCCATGCATCAACATTACACGCAGTAACAAACATCCATCTCTCTCTCTATGTCTGCATCTCTGTCTTTTGTGTCTCTGTCTGTCTCAGCCCGCTCGCGGGCCTTTAGTGCCGTGTTTGAGCACGAGGTGGAGGAGAGCAAGAAGGTGAGTCAAGCGCTTGACTCTCTCGTTCCCTCCCCCCTCAGCATCGAGCCTAATGTCTAAATTCCAGTCCCCCTCTCTGTTTCATTACGGAAGCGTTGGTCTCTCCGAATATCTCGCTGTGTCTACACGTGTCCCTCCATGTCTCTATTGTCTGGTGTCTTTGAAGCCACCATGTCTTGCATTTGTGCGTGATTGTATGAATTGATTCTGAAGGGTAGTGTGTAGCTTTCATCCTCTCAAGGACCTCTGGGATGCAAATGTGGCAGTTGGAGGATATCGGCGGCCTGTCGGGGGGTATTTGTTGAGGAAGGTCAAAGCTAAAATGTTCAGATGCATTCGCTGCGATATCACTGGTTGATACCAATATCAATATTTGAGAGTTAAAAAATTGAACCAAGATATTGTTCAATATTTGTTTTGCAATGTAAGTTCAGAATTCCTTTTTTTGACCTAATTATGAAATCACTGTAATAACGTAGATATTTAGCTAAACATTTCAGAATTTCAAAGTAGAAATTTTAATTTAAGTAAAAGCAACCACAAGATATGTTGTCTTTGTGCAGTGGTGGATTTTTGCTGGATGAAAATAAAATATGCAAAGCATTTCATATCATGGGTGTGCATCACTGATCACAACTGAGCTAATTGGTATTTATATGGTTTGTTTAACATGAGACAAACACCTTTTTCAAGTGTCTTGCTTTTGTCCCCATAAACATGTTCATATTATAGAAACGTTAGATACATGCTGATGTGTCGAATAGTAGTACATACATGTTTTACAGACATATATACAGTATACATATCATTTTTATGTTCCTTTTTGTGTTTCTATTTGTGCATTTCTTCCTCTCTGTAAGTGTGTGTGTTGTACAGTTGGTTGTGTTCATCTGGTTGATTGTGTGGTGAAATTGAACCGTGGTGATTTAGCCGTCACGTCAGCGGAATATTGATGCCCGTGAAGCTCGAATGGGGAAATTATGAAGCTTAGAGCCAGGAAATGCATCTTAATTGCTGTTTAAGTGGGCGTCTTCATCAGAAAGGCAGAGATGGTGGGCCACGTCCCCGTACAATTCAGGAAAAACAGATAAATGGGTTAACACTCCTCTGCAGCACTCTATATGGAAGAGACAAATGAGCTCATAAAGAAACACTCTAATAGAGGGCTGCTCTGTGGATAGAGGGGGAGCTTCAGACGCTGTAACTACAGGAGCGCCATCTCTTTTACGAGCTGCCGTTGAAAGCTCGACTTTCCGAAAGGACCGAAGGAGGCCCCACTGCGTCTCTCATGTGACTTCCAACGCGCCGCTGTTTTGCCTTCTTAATTCCGTTAACGCTCCAACACGCTCTGCTGTCAGAAAATCCGCAGAAGGAAATTAATCAACTTTTTCATCTTCTGCGTGTCAAACCTCCTCGTTAATCGCTTGATTGCCTGAAAACAGCAGAAGTAAGAGAGCTCCGGCTGTGACAGGAAAGGTTGTTTTTGAGACAACCTGAAGAGTCTGAGAAACAATATGCACATGGAGATTTGATACGCATCATGTCCCGGGTAGAGGGTTTCGTGCTGCATGTGTACCTGCAGGGTCACAGTTAGGCCACTGCGGCACACTGAAGGACTGTAATCTCCACCCGTCCGCGTTCAGACTCCGCCGCCGTTACTGCCGGTGTGTTTTCTGTTGTTGCCGAGCGGTCAGAGTTGACTCAAACGCACTGAGTGGTTGGTACACTCAGTCTGACCCTGCTAAGACGTCGCTGGTCACCGTGGCGACGATAAAGCTCTGCTCGGCCTCTCAGTGAGGACGGAAAGATGCAGGTTGGCGACACTGGGCCAGCGAGGGATGAACGAATGAAATGTTCAAGAGAAGTTTTCAGGAGCCAGCTGAAAGGGATAAATTGAATGCACTATAATGTAATTCCTGTCCAGAAGTCTGTTGTTGTTTTTGTATCACTGCATGACTGCCTGTCCCTGTGCGTGTGCTAAACAAGGTGAGGGAGTTTAGTCCAGGTACCGGTTTCGATCTTCACATGAAACGATAGTAAAAGAAACACTCCCGGTATTGAAGGATTGTCAATGCATCGGCCTTTTTCTGCTTCAGCCTTTTATTCCACTAAAGCCTGTGCGTACTCCCCTCTCCTGTCCTCTCCCCTTGTTCAGAACCGTGTGGAGATAAATGACGTGGAGCCAGATGTCTTCAAAGAGGTGACGTGCTTCATCTACACAGGCGAGGCCCCCAACCTGGACAAGATGGCCTGCTGGCTGCAGCTGACAAGGTACAGAGTGTGTGTGTGTGTGTGTGCGTGCACCTGTTACTAGGTACCCTTATATACAGACAGCATGCATAATTGTGTAAAAACAACCATGTGCTCCTTATGCCCTGAACACACAGACATACACAGAGGTTCAAAATCTTCTAGAGATGTGGAACATATAGAGATCAACACATGTAGAATGAGGAGTTTCTCTTGTTTGTTCCGACACACAGCTTTCATACCTGAGGTTTCTTGTCAAGTCATCCAAAGCCACTCAGGTCTTCCAGTTTTTAAGAGCTCATTGCTTTAATAATATTATCAAGCTGCACATACATGTTTGTATCATATTTGTCCCCCTTTGACAAATCCGTTCCTGTTTGTTCTGTCTGAAGGATCCAATTATCCACTATTGAGTATATTGTTATATAAAGTCCAATACTTTTCAATGAAAACAAAGACGAAGATCTTGACAAAAAAAAAGCTGTTCACGGGGCCTTTTCATCAACGGCACTGAGGATTGAATATTGTCAGCTTATCTCAAGATGTTGATATTTCTTTACTTCACTCGCAGCCTTCACGCTTGAGAGCAAAATTGCACTGAAATTATTGTGTATTCTCTTGACCGCTATTTTCGCTTACAAACAGCATCTTCCTAAACATCCCTGCATAAGTTTAGTGCGAGTGCATTGAGATGAGCACATCGTTAGTGTTAATCAAAATCACGCTCAAAATAAAATTCCCTCGCAGTCCCCGCTGAAGCAGCATGACTCATTCTGAAGTGTGACTGAATATGTGAGAAGATTATTGTTGCTCGCAATTTTGTAATTAGTGGAAATAATTCTTCTACCTCTCAAGTGATCCCCTCTCCCACCGCTGCTCCCCCACCACCCTCCCGAGCTGTCGCTTTTCCTTCTCTCGGCCATATTTTTCCTCTTATTCAATCTAAGTCTTGTTGTTCGCCGCGGCGGAGTAATTCCGCACTTCCGTATCATTACACAGTTGTTTGTGGCGGCGTTGTTTAAGTAATTTAGTTTACCTGCTGTTTCCCGTCTCTCTCCCGGCTACTGGCAGTACGCTCTGGTGAGGCTGAAGGTGGTGCACCAGTCTTGAGGGTGGAGAACGCCGCCGAGATCCTCGCCAAGATCCTCGCCAAGATCCTCGCCGACTTTATCGACTGAGACCGTTGATCTCCAGAACTACTAAAGTTTCAAGCTTTTTTGTTCATTTCGGTCTCACACACACACACACACACACTTCTACACTTAGCTTTTGCTCGGAGGGAAGTCATTCATTTTCAGTGGGAGCAATTTTCTTTCTCCCGAGGAATTTTAATTTAATTCCCAGATTGGACCATTTTGCTTCGGTATGGTATTGAGCCATTTAAAGCAATAAAGCTCAGCTGCCGATGTTCATCATGTGGCGGGCAGCCTGCTTAGGTTGGACGGGGCCTATTAGCATCTGTGACCGCCGTTTATGTCCACGGAGAGCGGTGGTTGACCGACCAGTTCTCCCACAAAAGCGCATCACCTTCCCTCTTATTTTCTATCCCTTTGTTCATCCCTCTGTCCTCTATTCAACCATCACTTGTTCCTGCCTGGACCTCCCTCTCTCCTTTCATTCATTCCCATCTTCCATGCTCTCCCTCTCGCCTCTCGGCCAGTGCTTAAGGGCTCCTGCACGCCTAAAGGTGTTCAGCAATGCAGATCTCTGCCCTTAATCCAAGTCATTAATTGTGGTTACGGCCGTTATGACAGTTTAATTTGCCGGAGAGTTGTTGTGGTGGAGGGGAAATTGGCCACGAGGGACTCCTGGCAGGCGAAACAATATCAATCCGCCTCCCGCGGACACAATGGAAGAAATCAATTTAGAGGACGAATGCATAAAGGATCCTCCCGCCCAGTAGTACCTCAACCTCTTCCCAGACCCGCCTTCTCAGGCAGTTTACCGTCATTTATTCCAGACAATAGGATTTGTCTTTTTGCCTTCTCAGTCTCATTTATTCACCCTCCACAGGGATGATGCAGAGAGTAAAGCCACAAAGACAATCTCTATCAACTGTGTTCAGAGATTAGAATTTACGCACTTTTCTTGTTGGTGATGGTAGTACGACGGTACAATCAATTTAATAATTGCTGGAATTTTTAGTTAACAAAAGCAATCCAGTGTGATTACCTGCGTCTGGAGGTCACAGTTTGGCCTCTTTTTAATTTACCTTCACATCGCTGCTGCTCTCTTTATTATCTATCGCTCACCTCCTGGTGTTTTATTCATTTATTTATTTATTTGCTGCCTTTACTCTTTCCCCTGTCGGTCCGTCCCTCCCGCTTCCTCTCCTGCTGTGACTGCTCTTTTCCTGCCCTTCGCTGGCCGGTCGCCTCACCCTCACCAGACCAGCCATTACCGTAGGCAGAGGCCCACCTCCTCCACAGAGGCTCGGGTCAGAGGTCAGCTGGAGGTCTGGAGCTGCTGTGCGGAATACATAGGACCACACACACACCCCGAAGTGCCAAGAGTGGCCATGCCAAGACACACACACACACACACACACACACACACATGCTGTTGTTTATAGACACACAGTAAATCAAGACAAATGCCATTAAAGGCCACACAGCGGTGTGCGTGATAGTGCAGCGGGTGTCAGGAGGTTGAAGACCGCCGCAGGGTCTGCTGGGGGAAATACATCTGTGGGTGTGAGATGACCGCCAATAATACTCACCAGCAATTAATGAGACATAATGCATTAGTCTATTAATTGTGTACAAAAACTCATTTCTACAGTCTTTCTTGACCATTTTCACTGACATTTGTGCATCATCTTATATTATCTTTATATTATATATATATATATATATATATATATATATATTATATGTTATACATTTGACATTTCATAACTTTGTTTCATGCATGTGTTATTGAAAACATGTAGGCAGAATCGGAAGGCAATGTCTTCATATCCTCACATCAATAAAACAAACTGTGTGTATGTGAGCCTTTTAGAATAGGCTACAATTATCAGAATGTGCAAACATCAAGGCTTCTTCATCTGGCTGAAACGTATACTGCAGATATCAATATGAAAGAAGACAATAAAAAGAAATTCTTCAAATGCATTTTTCCACAAAACGTAATAGACAAAGAATATTTTTTTTATTGATTTTCCCCCCATCACAAAACATGTCCGCGACCCACTAGTTGAGAACAGGGGAGCTTTGGCTCTGTGAAGGGATCATCATTTTTTAGGTGTCTGAAGAGAGGTTGCAGATTATGTGCTGTGGCTGTGAAGAATGTGACATGATGCAACTCAAGAGACTCTCTGCTTATTTATGACCCGTGGCTTTTATTTGTGTGATGCTATTTCTCCAAGAATGAACTTTGGGGTTAAGCAATTAAAAATCAAACACCAGCTCTGCCATCTGGTATGAAACATCCTTAATGTCTCAGAGCCGGCACTCCCTGCAAAAAATCGTGTTTATATGTGCACGTGTCCATTTACTTTCTTTCCATTAAACATTGGCTGGACCTTCCTCTACTTTGTATCTGCTCTCTTTCTCTCAGTCACGCTCCATCGCTGATGGAGATGATGATGATGATGATGGACACAACGAGCTGGAGGTACATTGTGACCTCTCATCCGCACCTGGTTGCAGAGGCCTAACGCTCCCTGTCCTCGGCTCAGTGCCCCCAACACGTCTCAAACAGTCCTGGTGGTCAGAGAGACTCTTCCTGTGCCACCGCCGCTGCGTCCTCTTGTGATGACAACCTCAATGCTGCGTCCTGCCAGTCCGGCCCGCTCTCACGGCACCGAGAGACACCCGAGACTGCAACCGGATACGACTGGGAGAAGCTGCTCAGCTGAGCCGACCAGAGGACAATAGGGATACAGAGGAGCTACTGAACTTTACACTGTGGGTGTGCATGGCGGGAATTACTCAGGATCTGAACCGGGACATGTTGCCAAGGATGTAAGGAAACCTGGCGTATTCCTTAAATCCTTTGTATTGGAAAGCTGCAGCCGTTATCTGCGGATTGATCTCCGGGCTAGAAAGGAGAAGTCAATGTGAAGTCAATGTAAAGTCAATATCGTGACGTATTGTCTTGAGTGTTGACGCCCAAACTGTGCTTGTAATGTGAAGAGGGTCAACCAACCGAAAGGTGAAAGACTATTGTTCCCATTGTGTAGGACTGAAACGGCTGGTCTTTTGACGCTCATTTTTCAGGTTATCATGGTGCTGCATTAATTACCTGAAAGATCCTCAATTGTTTGCCACTTATCACAAGTATGCTGTCAAAACATCTGTAATAGACGCTATTTGTTTTATTGTTAGCAGAGAAGTTACACGTTGCGGCTACAACTGAAGTGCTGAGCATTCTGCAGAACACACGGATCGTGTTGTCTGCTTCTTCCAGCCATCTGTGACTCTGTATCTTTTTCATTTTTCTCATCCACAGTAGAACTGCTCTTTCCTTGAAGACTCAAATGTCTCGTTTGAATGAATATTATTGGAATTGTTGCCAGTTAACATCAGGCTCCGTTTTGAAATTTAATGTGAGCAGCCAGAGAGTTAACACAATTTGGAAGACGTGTCTGCCTTGCTAAAACAATACATTGCAGAGCATTTCCTTTGACTGAATCTACAGAATAAAGATGTATTTGAATTTTCTACAGCCAGTGTTTTTCGTCGGTGATCATTTTGTTATTCGTCTTCATACAGTTTGGACACGTCCACCAGTTACTGACTCATTAATGCTGAGCCTCTTTCAACTCACCGCCTGGCCAGTGTTTGTGTTTGTGAGTGGGTGTGTGTGTGCTTATTCCTGTCGTGACCAATGTTTGATCCCCGGTGCACATGCAGCTCACCTCGTGTGATCACGAGGGCTCACGTGCAGCCGTGAGCCGGCTCGCCACTCACTCACTGTCACCGGCCCGTTTGACTTTTGTCTCTGTGGCATTGCTTGAGTGGCAGTTCATCAGAGTGAGGCGGATCCTTTTCCCGGACGATATTTTATCAGGGACTTGATTTGTTGACCGGTGTCGATGTGCAGGAGGCTTTAAAGGAAGCTCAGCGCAGAGCTCGGCAGTTTGCTCCTCATCAAACAGTCTTTGGGGAAACCTGGCTCATCACGCGCTGGGCTGTAGTTTTTACTCAGACCACAAACTCCTAGTGTTCAACTGTATCACTTATATTTATAAATATCTACATGCATGTATGAATATACAATATCCATACATGTATAGATATCTACACACATATATAAAATATACAAGTATTTGTCTTGCTGTGTATGACTTTAACTGTGTCAGTAGCAACGCTCTGTCGCTTATAACAGCGCTCTGTTAGAAAGCTGTAATGGACCAAACCCCCACATGAAGTGTGTGTGTGTGTATATATAAATATATATATATATATATAAATATATATATATATATATATATATATATATATATATATATATAGAGAGAGATATCTATACTGTATATATAGCAGCTTCTCTAGTAGCTTCCAGACAATATGAAGGCGTCTGAGAATTTATTTTTTAAAGGTCAAGGTGGGATTTGTGTCAGACCATTAGAGTGTATGAACATGGCAGACACATGGCGCACTATGAGTGGGCATGCATGTCAGCACAACAAGCTTTTTGGGGGAATGTCCCTGAGAGAGGAAGAGCCTTTGTTAACTGGAGTCGGCACTGCCAGTGTGACCTTCAGGGTATCTATTCTTTTTTCTTCTTTTTTTTTCTGGCTTTGATAGTCAGCTTTTGTAGCAGCTTGCAGCCAACCTTCTGTGTCTCTGCAAAGATGTGTGTGTGTGTGTGTGTGTCTTTGTTGGCCTCACATGAGACCGTCAGGGGGAGATGGATGGAGCGATGTGTGTGAGGAGACGCACTCTGTTGTTATGCGTGGTGGATGTATCTGTCCCTCCCTCCCTCCCTCGCTTCCTTGTCGCCTTTCCCATCATTCACTCCTCCTTTTATGGGAGGAACGAGAGCGAGGCGTGGAAGGTCGCTGCTGTGAAAGCCTGTGATTGGGTTTGCCGTCACCGCTCCGCCCTGCAGCAGCATGAGGAGGACGAAGACGGTGGAGAGGGTTCGGTGGGCGGTTTGAGTTCAGCTTTGAAATTTTAACCAACTATTTAAATGTCAATACCAGTCAATTGTCAACCCCTCCATGAATATAAACATGGTAGTATGTAGTATCGCCCTCTGAATGCCCTTAGGATCAAAGTGAAGACAAAACCACATCTCCAACAGTATGAACATCATCTTATTTCCAATGCACTGTAACAGATATTTAGTTTTCTCTTATTTAATCTCCTTTTGTTTTTTTTCCTTCAGTATATATCATTATAGACGCGCTTGGTTCATCAACACAAGCGTGCTGTGTGCAGTTTACTGATGTTGCAGAAATGTGGTTGAAAAATTAGCTTTAATTTTATCGCAATTTGAGAAACAAAGTTTTGGGGCGTCATAATGCTTTTAATTCTTTATAGATCATTAGTAAGCCGTTAATATGCACAACAAAAATCTATTAGGTTGTATGTCAACAAAAGGACTATAACACATCTGAATGAATTAAACCTTCCTTGATTCATTTTGTTTGGCCGATTGGGGGCAACAAAAACAAACTGTGAAGACAACTCTGACATCTTTGACGGTTCGTATGGCAAACTTGTTAGGAAATATATTCTATATTCTCGGGTTGATTTTTTTGGGTCTCCAATAACTCCTCAGGGAGAAATCAGGCTCCTTAGCTGCTAAATGATTCACTATGTCCACCAGATGGTCATTAACTTAGTCTGTCTGCTGTTTGGTGAAGAGCAGGTAGTGTACGGAGCCTTTTCACTACCGTCTGCATTTAAAAAGAAACAGTTTTTACATTGTACAATTTTGATAATGGTTCATTATTGTATTAAAATGAAAGATCAGTAATGAGACATGTATAAAAACAACAGTTTGCTGTCATTAAATCAAATTAATAAATTTATTTATGAAGCCATACTTGATAAATTACTGAAGTGGGAGAAAATTGCAATAATTACTTTCATCATTTTTAGTCAATGTGCTATTAAAAGTAAAAAACCGAAGCTTGTTTTTTGTTAAAGATGAACTCATCTTATAACAAATAATAGTCCACACAATGTATTTGGTGACATAGATACAGCCATTAGTCCAATCCAATCACGTGGAGCCACCAGCGCTGCCTCAGGTCACATTAATGAGAGCGCATCACTGTTGGGGGACAATTTGTTTCTCAGGAATACGGTGTGTGACCTTTCTGTTGGAAACCTGTGACCTAAACTAGTCCTCTGAGAGAGAAAGAACAATCTGTCCCTTTTCAGCTGAATTGAGTCATTTGACTTCTTTAAGGCTTAAAACTTCAGGCTTGTTGATGATTTCTGTATTCTCTAGCTCTATTTTTCTATATCCTAGTTTGGATTGATTTCTCACAAGGGCTTAATCCACACATTTCCACCACAATCACAACCCTTTTGTGAGGAGATATTTGACCGTGTATCCCTGATGATACCCTGGGTAACAGTGACAGGCGCAGGCAGCTCGGGCCTTGGGGCAGAGAAATGGAAGGATGACGTGACAGAGGTAATGGATGGATGGAGGGACGAGGAGTGATCGGGTGTCATACAGGTGGGATTGGGCCAGACATGTTGAATGAAGGAGCGATGCAGGATGGATGGCCGGAGCACCCCAGACATTGACAGCGTTGAGAGATTTGTCTTCTTTGTGCTCAATTTGTCTCGCTTCTCCTTCTCTATGTCCAAGTTTGTTAAATCTCATAAAACCATTTGCCGTCGCCGATGCAGCAGTGGAGATCTTGCCATCATACTGTACCTGTCGTACACACCATTTCTGGAGAATACGCCATTCAGGCAGGGTTGTTTTAAGGATTAAAGGATGTGCACAAATAAATAAACTTCAGTCCACAATGAACTGTTTGCTAATATAACCAGATGTAGCAATGACTGAACCAGGGGAGTTGAGTCGTACTCACACACACAGATATATATATATATATATATATATATATGAATGAATGAGCTGCTAATTGCTTTGTGTGCATCAATCCGTCCCGTGAATATGCCGGTGCAATATTGCGGTGCTGTGGGTGTTTGCTCGGCTCATAACCGCAGACCAATGTGGCGGAGACGAGCTCATATATTAAGATAACCCCGAAACGGAATGGATTGTATTTCCCCGGTGGTTCAAACGACTTCTGTGGTTGTAAACTGATAGTGGATGAGATTTGGCTTTAATGAACCAAGACTTATTGTGCACAGCGCAACAGAGGAAGGTGCATGCGTTTCATTATTCGAGCGTGTTGTCTGAATGTGCATGTGTTTGTGCGCATTTTTTTCTTTTAACAAGGCGCGCCGTCATCTGTAACCGCAGGTTCGCTCGTGCTCTCACGGCGGTTGATATTGTACCGCTATTTTTCTTTTCGAGTGTGTGTGTGTGTGTGTGTGTGTATGGTTGTGATTTATTTTTGCCTCAAACAATCAAGTGAAAGGTTTTTTATTTCGTCCTCGTCCCTGGTGAAATTTTTCCTCAAGGTTGTGTGTGTCCGTGTGCATGCGCAGGCGGTATAAGTGCCATTTTCATCTGTTTATTAGAATGTTCCCTACTGGCCAGCCTATAATGAGACCTGGGGAGCCACGGAGTGATAGAGTTGAACTCATCAGGCCCATCCTCATCACAACAGAGGGAAAGAAAGAGAAATGTTAAAGTGGCACCAAGGCCACCAAAACACGCCGCTGTGAAGGACACGTTTCATATTGTCGTCTAGAGCCTCATTCGTTTTTTGGGATCTAATAGAAGCCATGCATTTTCAAAGTGAAATGGCTAAAACCGTGCAGTTGATAAGGATCACAGTATGGTCTATAAAAGAAAACACTTCCTGTGCTTAAGCAATGGCTGCGTTTCCATCTGAAATGTTGCTTTACTTACAGAGTCACAGGGGAAACATTTTACTACCCGTCTCCCTTTGGAGAATTAATCCTGTCTAAAGATATATATATATAAGGAAGGAGAGGTGGTTGCAAAATAAATGGGGGCCTTAGTCTATCAAAGCATGCACTAACAGAGAGCAGGGGAGGTACAAGTATAGGGAAGTAGAGTAGGAGAGTAAGTCATGTGAATAGTAAGGTGCAGAAATAGGAAAACTCTGCACAGTAAGAACAACCAAGACTTAAGAGTCTATGGACACAGGAAGCTTTGAGATAAACGCCAGCTATGCTGAAAGCGTGCTAAAATACTTACGCGACGATGTTAACCTGCAGAGGTCTTGCTCACTGTCTGTAAGCCGGCTGATGTTGAAACATTTGGTCATGAAGTATTGAACTAATAGCATTTTCATTTACCTGCTGGTGGCGCTAGGTGAAAAGTGAGGTGATCCCCAAAGTCAATAAGCCCTGTCATCCGGTGACCAGTGAATGTCTTCACAACATTTACCATTCCATCCAATATTTGCAGAGATATTTCAGCCTGCTCCGAGGTGACAGACCAAGAACCAAAGCAATAACACACACAGATTGATGCTGTTTTTACTGATCATTAGTTCCATCTGAAAAATGGAAAGACAACACATAAAGAACCCAAAGATAAAGCTGTCACGCGTCATAAAACCTGTAAAAGCCCTATGTAAGTTTGATTTATTGTAAAATTTTGTAGTGGAATAACATTTTTGGATGTTAGCAAAATCTTCTCAGGGCAATGCGAACTGATCCAGTACGACCATCAACCCCATTAGCTATTGTGTCAACACAATATTACCTAAGAGGTGAATCCACCCCTCTCTGACAAAGTGTGAATACATTTTTTTTCATGAGAGACGCGACTTTTTATGGCTCATTGGATTGAATTTAAAATGTGCACCTGATAAACTTGAATGTAAAACAGCTGTATAACCAATTTACAGAGCCTGATGTGTCAAAATATGGCATAATGTTAGTAACAAGGCAGTACACGCGTAATGAATTAGACCCTCTTCAAAACAGCCTGAGGTCTGGACCAGGACCGAGAAAGAGGGGAGAGAGACACTGAAGGACATCACAGGAGGACAGGAAACCGGGGTTGTCTCCTGTGCATCGTGGTCCATTTGTTACCTGCGCATGGGCAAATGAAAGCCCCCTCTTAGCCTCGTTAAGCATGATGCACTGCCTCGGCCATCGGCGCGGCGCTGATTAAAATTCGCCCTCCGGAGTTCGTCGGAGCAGCCGGCTGACGCTGCACTCCTGTACTCCCGAAAACGAATGGACCGAAAGGTCACGGCTCGGTGACCCCAGCAACGTGTCTTATTTATTTGGCCTTTTACCTCGCCGAGGCACAGAGGGAGGAGAGGAGATCTTCACTCATGATCATCCCCATTCACCAGGTGTGCTACACAAGCAACGTGGTAAAATCCACATTATTAGCGTCAACTCAGACTGCAGTTCCCCCTCATCTCTTCTGATGGTTTAATTCTACTTTTCATCAGCCAGTTTGAAAAAATCTCCTCTTTTCAGGAGATCTGCTTGATTATGAACCGTCAAGCACTTATGGGCATAACTTCATTCTATCATATGAGAACCATATTAAAATAACAATATCAAATGGTATACCTGTGTTCCTGTTTGCAGAACTCGCACCCTCACAGGTGTAATGTGGGTGATTTATGATGTCGCGCATGTCTTCCAAAATTGATGCACTGTTTTTTTACAGGACTGTTATGCTTAAAAACAACTCAAAAAGAATTGGAAGAAGACTACACACAGAAGTTTCTGGACGGAGGGTAAAAACGTGTCATCGCCCCGGGGTCTAAATGTTCGTCCAGATGATGTTCCATCCTGCCAAGAACAAAATTCAAAAGGAAGCAAGCTTGCAACTTTTGGGATGAATTATTATCGGATTCCTAAAACGCACACCATCATTCACCTACAGCAGACCTGGTGAGCTCCACTCGATAACCAGTAGAGTGAGAGAGACGGCAGACGTACACTTTTAATCTCTTTCTCCTTGTCTCCTCTTCCTGCGTGCTGCATCAAACGCTTTGATGGGTGTATAATTACTGTGAACATTTTTGGAAGCCGTGAAGGGGATGTTTCTGTCATTTGTTACTGAGATTTACTGACATCTTTGTGTTTGTGCAGTTAGAGAGGGGTAGCACATTAAACTACTGTACAAGCATGGGTGTCTTTGTAAAAATCACTCTCTTCTAGTTAGCCTGCAACATGCTGCAGGATTATACTGGCGTCTGCATACATTCAATTCTGGTATGGTCACTGGCAGCATAACTTCTCTGTGACGACTCGAAGAGACTGTGAAGATTAACCTCCCGTTTTATTTTTGTAACCACGGCACTTCCTGTATCTAGTTTCCCCCCACAGCTGAGTTTAGTTTGTAATCACCCCCACCTGTATTTAAGCCTCAGTTCCCCACTTGTCTGTGTCAGGTTATCTTTTGTCGTTCCTAGAGGTACATGTTTGTTGTTAAATTCCCAGTGCTGTTTTTGTAATCTTGTTTCTACTTTTTTGTTTCTACAAGAGCGTGTGGATTCCGCCTTTGCCTGTGCCCCCTTTGTTTTGCATTAGTTTACTCTCCTAGTAAAAGATTCCAAACCTTGAAAGAATTTTCTGTTGCCTTATTGCTCTGCACCTGAGTCGAAGTCCTGACCCCTCACATTCTCCAACTCCAACTAATGGTAACAAACATCCACAACTGGAGCTGTTTTTTAATTTAGCACTGTAACTGCTTCCCAACGACTTGCAGGGTTGACGCCACTTAGATTATTCGCTGTTTTCACCTTCCAGAAGGCTTTTTGACAACCAGAGAGAACTGATTGATCTCGGTTGTTGAAGTCGGGAAGGTGTGACAGCGACGAGTTAGAAGCGCTGGGTTACTAATGATTTTGTCCTCCGGCAGCATTGTTTGAAATGAAAGTTGATTAAATAACGATCCAACATCTGCCAAAATTGACTAAAATATATCCTAATGAAATTAGGAATCTACGGCCAGACTCTCAGAACTGGGAGGTTGTGCTAATGTGGACATGCTAACATGCTCACATTGTCACCATGTTGATGCAAACCAACTTACATTTGATAATCAGCACTTGCTCACAATGAAAAGCTGAAGCAGATGTGAACACACTTAGTTTTGATGAAAGATAAAGGTCTGAGGATCACAGTCATACCTGTACCTGATTTCATTTTGGTAGTATCCAATCATTTTTGCGACGTACGTGTCGACCCAACCATTAATCAGCATGGCTCAAGTTTCCGGAGCTTCAAACAGTTTGTATCTGCCATTTGGAGTCGCGTCTTTTGACCCAGTACCGTATATATGACATTTTATTTTGCAATGCACTCCATCCCTGCTCCCACTCTCACCCGTCTTCAAGCAAAGGTGTCCTTCAGCGTCTCCTCCCCGACCATAGTTGTCTTAATTTCTTCTGCAATCGCGTCCTCCCTCCCCGCAGCCTCCGTCGTCTTCATTCCTCTTTGTCTGTCTCCCCCCTCTTACCTTTCTCGGCCTGTCTTCCTCCCCCCTTGTATCGCGGTCAGGTCCGCCGAGGTGTAATTGGCTTGTGCTCCGTTAGAGAGCTGAGAGAGGAGAGGAGCTTTAATCTTTAGTCTCGCTCAAAATGTAAATCAATGGCCGGGAGCTTCTGGCCACGGCGGAGATTTTCACCCCCCGACCGCTCACACACACACACGTTTCACATCCCGTTCCTTCATAAGGACATAATGCATTAATACATATAGCAGTTTATTCACATGATCTTTTTCCAAACACAAAGAATTTCACCCACTGACCTCACACTGGGCACATTTTCTTCCCGAGCAGCTCCCACCCCTTCCATTCAGCGTAGGTGCCTTCTAAAGAGTATATGCTGATTCGGCCCACGGCAAGTGCAGCGCGTTAGGGGCCTCCAGGTGGTGTGTTGACTAGATAATGAGCGTTCAGGTAATTGATTGGGGGTTGTAATTAGTGGTTAGCTGTCACTGATTAATCACAGTCGGCTACTTCCAGCGTTATGATCTCTGGGTCTCGGGTTGTTTTGAGCACTGAGTGTCGGCTCCACCGGGCAGCGATTGTGCCTTTATTATGATCGTCTCGGTGCTTGGCTCTGACCTGATGCTGCAAACAAAACGCACGTGTGCGCGCACTCCCTCCTCCCACCCCCACAACACATTCCTTTAGATACGTCGAGTCCCCCGATCTCTTCTCCTCATTGCAGTTTCAGCTGTTTGGTTTGTTTAATTCCAACAACCGACACCCTTCTGTCCCTTTAGCCGTCCTAATAAAGAAATAAACAAGGCCCTGAAATTCACCCCGGAGCCTCGAGGCTGTCCTATTGTCATTTTTGATTAGTGCCGCTTTGTCAAATTAGCCCACTTTAAACTCACAATGAAATGATTTAATATATTTCGCACTAGTATCAGATGAAACTTTTGTAATTAATCATTTCTATGCCGAAGCTTGTGAAATGATTTTGGTAAACAGGATCGTTTCAGTGCTAATCAGCAAGGTTCTGCCGAGCTTCCTGCTACATTTCCCGATGAGTGATACGTTGCTTTACTGCAAACTCGTATTATACAGATTATACACAAGAGAGTTAGTCGACTCACCTATAGCGTCGTCTCAGGCTGCTTACAGATTGGTCTAGTGCAGACTCTGTGCAGTGTCATGGAAACAGGCAGGAACACAAAGAAACTTGACCTTCTGAGGTTACGGCTTGAATGTGTACTTGTGTGAATGCCTGTGTTTTTGTACGTTTATGATTTTGAGATAAATTCTAGAGTTTTAAAGCTGCGACAAACTTGGCCTGTCCTCCCCTCTCGACACATACTGTAGTCAATTGAACCGTTAACTTAAAACGTAAGGTCAGTGCAGCTTTAAGACATATTGGTCCTTAAAAAGGTTCTTGTTTTGGACTGCGGAACTAAATATGTGTGTCTGTGTGTGTGTGTGTGTGTGTGTGTGTGTGTGTGTGTGTGTGTGTGTGTGTACTCGGATATGAGGATAAAACGAACTGTGATAGAAAATCCTTAATTTCACTACTGGCCAGAGTAATGCCAGCTTGATGGGTGTTTTTTCTCAACACACACACACACACACACACACACACACACACACCAACAACAACCCTGTGCACACCTGAAAGGTCACTGTGAGGAATGTTGGTCATTCACCCGGCTATTACGCTTCATCAGTTGCTAATGATGCCTGTATGGCTGAAATAGCTGCTTATGAGACGTTTCTTGCAGGACTGCATTCATTCTTCAAAGAGCCGATTGCACCCGTCCACTAATCCCTCGGGTCAGCTGGAGGGTCCCGAGCTCCAGTCATCCTCTCATCTGACTGAGGTGAGTTTGTGTGCACTCACCTTAGTCCGCACGCACACACCTCGGTCTGGTTTAGAATTCCATCAAACCAGCCAAGGTTATTTTGCCTGCCTTTCTCCTTTTGTTTATGCTCTACTTTATTTCTTTCCTTATTCGCGTAGGATCCAAAGTTTTCATTAAAATGCAAAGGATTTTCGCCTCTCTCACTTATTCTTTCTCAATCTGCCAATTTCCCTCCACTGCACTTGACAATTATCTTTACCTGTAAGGCTGTATGCACGTTTGTCTTACTCAGTTTCACTCGCTTTCTTTCTCTCTCTGGTTCTGCTCAGGTCCGGTTTATTCCTCATCTGGGGGAATGTAATATTGCTGCAGTGGGCCAATTACTCGCCCTGACTGTTTCTCCGTACTTTGCTTTTTACATGTTAGAGCAGTAACGTACTACTTTTAACCATCTACGCCAAGAAGGCCTTATCATAAAGTTAATATTTCATCATTCATTTCAGGAAACTTAATGTGAAAAAAAATACATCGCAGTAAATGAAATGTGACAGCAAACAGTCTTTAAATACTCTCTCAAGCTCTGCTGCGAGGACCTAATTTGATTTAAGACTGCAGGTGTCTCTATGGCATCCATGGCCAGTGATATTGATTGATATTGTGTTGGATCTTAAAAAAGGTCTATTGTTTAATAAGCCACGTCATCAGGACATCCAAAGTAAATAAACAAATGCATTAGTCGCTGCACACGAACCTTTGTGCAGCGATGGGAGTAATAACCATCAATGTGCCGTCTCTCCAGCTAATGACTGTGAGCGCGGCGCCTTGTACAATATGTAGCAGTGCCCCATTGCTGCCAATTCGGAGCGTGTAATCGCAGCCGGTCCAAGGCTTCGACAAATAGTTCACCACAGATAGAAGCTGTAAGACGTAACTCCTCGTGACATGTCAGTTTTGCATTGTCGCTGAAGTTCCTTTGAGCCTTGCAATCTCCCGATCCGAACATAACGCCCACGTGCTTCCAAACAGGATCATTTTCCCAGGATACTTGGAGCAGCAGCGTGAAAGATTTTGTAAACTGGCCACACACTAAGTAGGTTCAATCACTCCGTGCTGCAGCATTCAGTGAGTTTGCATGAGATGCTCCGGTGGGAATCCATTAATAAATAGCTGATGGCATGACGCACACTGTGAAGCAGAAACAGCATGAAGGGGGGTGCGAGGGGGACGAGAGAAGTGCTGGTTGATTATAATGTAGGATTCTTCCGTAATGGGATCTTCAGATCTGGGAAAGATTTCTTCTCACATGCTTAAAATGGCGAGTGGTACGGGAGAGGCGGATGCTGATACAGCCGATACGCAGTCTGATGGGGACTCTCGGCTTTGTTCTAACAATGCACTCCGCCTTTTTCCCCCCTCTGTGCTGAGCAGAAAGATGCAGCTCAGATCTCTGAAACATCTGTTCAGCCTCTGAGGAAGTTCAGGAGAAGTGTGAAGTTGTGAACTTGTGTGTGTATGTTTGTCACATGTGCTGCTTTTTAGGCAATGAGTCTGTTATTGTTTCATTGCTTATAAAGTACTGAATATTTAATGTTTAGACCAGATATTAAAAAACTAAAATCAGCCACTGTGAATTCTGTAAATTCCCTTAAGAATTTTGACAAAGATCTTACTGAGCGGAGACTTGTCAATGCTCTCTGGTGGTAATTTTAATGGTGATACTGTTTCAGCTGAATTGCTGATTTAACAAGTAAATGTAAATGAATTTTGGTTGAGTTACTGTCGGAAAGAGTACATAGACAGTAATAACAGATATATCTGCGGTAATACTGGCCTATACATATCGGCCTGATTGATGTACCTATGCAGCTTTATTTCAAGCGTTTCTTTTCAATTTATGGATGACGCACTGCATTTATGTTGCAGTAGTATCCAAAGTGGTTTTCAATTTGCCTCTCATACACCCAGCCATCTGCAGCGATTGGGTCTCGGCGTCTCGAGATTACTTCATCACGTGGAGCCGGGAATCAAACTGCCAACCCTGCATTTAACGGATGGTTCGCTTTAGTTGCTGAGCCACAGCCACCCGGTGCAAAGACAGATGACAAGCCTCCTCTCACTGAGCATTTACACTGGGAGAAAAGGATGAACGTTGTATATTTTTTATCACTCACCTACCAAGTGTTAAAACCAATGCTAATTTTCCTTTGAAAAAAGAAAGAAAATAGAGCATTATATGAGCAATACCTTTGTTCTGGCTTAAAGTAAACGATTGATCGTATTTCATGCCATACTGATGAAGTCCTTTGTGCTGTATTTTGGGCGGGGTGGATGTCAGACTGGCGATATTGGGCCACACTGGGGGTCTTTAGTGATAGAGGTGGTAATAAAATAAAGATGAGACCGGGCCCGTGATATTTACAGAAGGACAATGCGATTACGAGAGGACTGCTAGTTATAGAGCTATGAAGCTCTTGGGTTGTGATGAAAAGCAAGGGGAAGATATTAAAACCTGAACCGTTTTGTAAAAAGCCTGCCTTTTGCTATCTGCACCTGCCTCCGAGAGAACCTCTGTGTCATGTAAATAAAGAGAGAAAGGCAGAGGGATGATTGCTTTGGAGGGAAAGAGACAGCAAAGGGAAGGAGGTGGGGAAAGGGGGGGGGGGGGGGGGGGGGGGACGAAGAAAGAGCGAAAAAAGGCTGGAAAATATGTCAGTGAAATGTACAGAGAAGGTAAATGGAATCTTCTGAAAAATGAAGGATGAAGCGCGGCGTATTGAAACCTGGGAGGGGGAACGTCGGGGGGGCTGGGGCAGAGATGGAGAGTGAGTGGGCGTGAGAGCGACAGAGGCTCAGTATTCAGGGGCAGAGCAGAGTTTTGGATGTGGCCGGTCAGACTTCAGCCCCCGAGTGGCTCCCCGAGCACACAAACCGCACGCAGCGTTTCCAGTATCATCGAGCGGCTTAGAACGAGCTGATCAAAATCACGGAGACGGTCCTGATGAAAAATCATGAACACAAATGTGGTTTTGTATTAAAAAACATAAAAGATTACATTTTTTAATATTTGAAAAATGGAATATCTGTCATGGGTTATGCTCTGATAACAGTTCAGTTCAGTGTTTTCTTTAGTGCTGCTGTGGTAGAAAGAAAAGATGATGAAATGTAATAACAACCAGGAACGATGGTAGCATGTTTGATTCTTCTGCTAATATTGATGCTTCATAGATCTGACTATAACATATCATTCTTTTAACGGGACAATTCAAACTTTTCACTGCATGCATCAGTGTGCAAACGTAATTTGAAGGACGTGTGCTTTTCTAAAATGTAAATTACTATTATACCAAAGGAACAAATGTGAAAAAAGTTATTTGAGTACGTGAAGTTTCCAATCCTTGTGTTTGTTCTGGTTTGCCTCCAAACCCGCATTTACCGCACTGAAATGTGTAATCCTGATACAAAAAAAGCTCTACGAGCCGTTTCCCAGGAACTTATTGGAGGCAACCAGCACTGCTGAATGAAGAGCCACATCGTTGAAGCTTTTGTCATCATATTCATTTCTGCATTAACAAAAGCCACTACCCACCGCTGCCAGTGCACAACCAGCGAATACAATAAACTTGCATCACCTACCTCCTTCTGGTGCGAACTAGTAATTATATCTGTGCTCGCATTCTGTGTATTTCTGCAGCAGGGATATGATTAACGCCATTGCTTTTCCACGTGTTTTGCTTTGAGAAGTCAAAATGCCTCCTGTGAAAATTGTTGCTCGGAAAGTCTCTCTTCAGCAGCTAATTTAAGTAAAAACTCCTGAAATTCTCCCAAAGGAGACATTTTGACATCTCACTTCAGAGAAAGCACCGGTGTAACAGATCAAATTAATGCTGGTTGAATTTCATTTAGCTGATCCAGAATCCAGATCCCGGTGAAATGGGCCCACTGTCACACGGTCATGGCTTACTGGGTCACAAGGATTGAACTGAACTGATTATTCCTTTATTGTATAAACACTCCTGCTATTGATGTGTCCATTATTTAAATGTCGAAACGTCCACTGTGAAAAAGCCCCGTTGTCGGCCAATCGGAGTCCATCGTTTTCTACCAGAGGCACTTTGAAATGCTCATATGTTAATTAATAGCTTCTCAGCTAAACACTTGCATTATTCTCCCAAGTACGTCCATTTATCTGATGACAAAACATCACAGATGGATAACTGGGACCGCTGCATACTTAAGGTTTCCCCATACAGGTCTTGCCTCTTAACTCCAATGTCAGGGGTCACTGAAGGTATCTTGTAATAGTTCGGGGGTCTGTGCACCGGACCACTTTCTCAGCTTGAAGGTCACAGCTCTCTACCACTGTTGAAGGCTGCACGGCCATTTTTCTCCTGCTAATAGAATTAGTAGGCCATCTGTTTTTGTGCGGTATGCCAGCCCGGAACCCCTGCTAATTATGTTATAATATCCCGTTCAACGGTAGTCGTCTTTTTAATATTCCCCCGGCAAACACTCCGGGGGCAGGCTCCAATAAAAGCAGGTGGCTGGAGACAAAGATGCAGGAACACAAACCCACACGCTCTCTTCTAATAAAATAACACAGTAGCTGTAAGTGTATATCTTACCCGAACTGGAAAATATGTTCAGAGGATGAGCCATGTTGCCAGGCGACTGCTGCCCGCGATGGCGTGCGTTGTCTGTGGTGACAGACAGATGGAGCGACGTGGTTAAGCCAAGAGGATGGAGTTACAGTCTGTGGGTGTGTGTGTGTGTGTTTGTTTGGAAGAGATCATTGTTGTTGTTTCCTGGCTGTCGTCACTGCAGCTACGACAGTAGTGTTTGCAGGCTGGCATTTTAGCACATCAGGGAGGTGAGCGACACCGTTTGATATCCTGGCCGCTTCCTCTTTTTTTTTTTTCGTAAAACGCTGTTACAAATCTCACCACGGCAACATATCTGCTATTATAGTTTAATTATGTGGATACTCTGGGTGGCCGGTGTTGCCATTCTTGTTTGCACCGTTGGTGCCTTGTAATATGACTTTCACATATTTTTTCTCAACAAGGCCTGCCTTTGTTTTGTTCTCGTTTCCTCTGCGTGCGCTTGTGTTCGCATGTTGACCTCGCTGCAGACAAAGTGAGACCCGAGCACTTACAGTGTGTCTCATTATTTAATTAGACTTCTGTCAGAGGGGGGTTGGAAATAAGGCTGCAAAGCACATTGTTGGTCCCTCTTGGTCCTCTGAATGAGGCCCACTATATTTCACACATGTTGCATCTTCTCTCTCGCAGATTCTGTTCACCGGGGACGTCACACGTTCCCTCTTCTGCGCGCGTCTGCTTGTGAACGTCTCCGCAGTCTGCCCAGCTTAGTAGATCCTCGTCTTACAGGTGGATGTTCATGTCATTTTATTATTTCATCATGCAACATCTGGGTCCGGAAGAGGCTGCTGAGGAGACACGATACACATGTTGGATTGAAATAGGATTCACAAAAGATGCCATGCTGCACACGTAAACATACTGGATATGTGCACACACAAACATTTAAAAGGCAAACACTCCATAATTACAGTATAATATTACAGATTCTAGAGGGAGTTTCTGCAGGATGCACAGTTCAAACTAAAGTGTCTCTCTCCAGAGCATTACATGTTCATGAAGACGCCACAGAAATTAGTTAAGAACAAATTTGATCAAAACTTTTTGCCCTGACCGGGCTTGTTTAAGATCATCCATGTTGGTTGGATTAATCTGCATACAGTGCAGCGATACATTTGTGCGCACATTTCAGGAGGCACTCTTGTCTCTTTTCACAATCTGGACTATATTCTGAGAGGGTCGCACCCTCCGGTGTTCAGCACTGCACAACATCATTGTGATTGGTTTAAAGGAAAAGAAAAAAAATGAAGGCTTTTTTTTTTTCAGCCCTGATGAATGATAATGTGTGCGACCCTTTAGCGCTGACACAGCCATGTGGCGATAGGTCGGTCTGCACAAGACTGTTAAAAGGCAGGTCGCCTCCTCACATAAGAATCAGAACCATTCTGTGAGTGAGGCCTGAATGGCTGCCCGGTCGGGGTGTACCCCGACTTTGCCCTTAATAGGATCAGCATTTAGAGATAATAGATGGACAGATGAAAGGCAGTGGCGTCTGTCTGATCTCAGTTTTTTCTTCCCAGGCGCCCTCCTCATTAGCTGTAAATCTTAAGAAATTGCGCCGAGAGGACAAAGCCATTTTATCTTCTCAAACCTCCCCCTTGTTAAATGTGAGCAAATTGCCCGCTGATTAACATGTTAGGAAGCTGGCCACATGCGTGGGCCTCTACTGTATAGCTGCGTAAGGGAGAGAGGGGGATTAATATCCTTTTGAATCTGACAGCGGATGCGCCACATTACTATGCTGCTGCTGTATCTGTGTGTCTGACCAGTTGTGTTGATTGGGATTTTTCCCCCAGACGTAACAGAACCTCTGACAGAATGCGAGGCTTTTGCCTACCGTCAGATGCCTGTCGGTAATTTGTGATTACAGCACAAGCAGACGCGGGTGGCGGGGATTAATTCAATCCAAACACACAAATCTGATTTCCTACATTTGCATATTAATGAAAAAAAAACATGGAGTGTTTTTGGCAGGTGGCAAAACAGAAAATGGTTAAAACTTAAGAATTTGGATATTTTTCCGCTCTTGTGTCTGGCGAGTTGAGGTCAGTGTCTGGTTTTGCATGTATTTGCATACATTTACATAGAAATGATCTCATACGATTGCAGATATTCCAGTGACTTTGTGCCTTTCCCCCCCCCCCGCCACTGTGTCTTGTCAAATTATTACCGTTAATACACTGACCACTCATTTGTAAAATTGCTGAGCAGAGTCCGTATGTGTATATTTCACAAACGCCGGCCGAACGTGACGGAGTAAGTCTGCGACCTTACTTCCTTTGTTACAGCGATGACCAGTTACTGGATGCTGTGTTGAAGATGATGGATTTGTTTGTTAATTAAAAAGAAATTAGTATCTAAATATAGCGATGTGAATGTATTAATATAATAACGGAGATTGCTCGCGCCCAAAGCAGATGCATTTGATAGAACACAGTAATATTTGGTGTTGTACAAATTACATTTTACATTCAAATGTGTTAACCTTTTAAATTCCTCTATGTTCTCTAGACCCAAATATTGTCGAAACTCACAAACTGTACCAATTCATGTCATAACAATTCTTCCAAAGTCTCGAAAAACTTTCGAAATCTTTTTTTCAGATGATGTGGTTCTAATCTGAAAACTATTGTAATATTTTTTAGAAATGCATCCTTTAGTTCATTTATATGTAAAAATTCCTCCTTCGAGTAAAGCTGGAACATCCTACAAAACCTACAAAAAAAACCTACAAAACGTTTTAAAATGTAGTGCAGGAAATGCGTAAAAAAAGGCCACGTAAAGCACTGCGAAGTTGTGCTAATGTGCAGCGCTTGACTTTAATTGCGCACCATTACGCAAAATCATGCCACACCATCACTAACCCACTAACAACGGCTGCCACGACGAACACTCTGGCCGTGATGAACATGTGGTATGTGGTCGTCAGCTGCGGATGCTGGCCGCAGGGCACGCACCTCATACATCACTTCCTCAACCCGGCTGAACGCTCCGCAGTCCTTGGGTCTAGATTGTTTGATTTCCTGCAGTCGAGACTGATTCATGCAAAAAGCCCCCATCTTTGCTACCAGAGTGGTAACTTTTCTCTGCAGCAGCCTTGAGTAAAGGCGCAGCCTCCGTTGCATTTGGATGTGGTTGTGGTTTATGAGCCAGGCGGCCAGCCCATTAAACCAGGCGCTCTTTTGTAAAGGTTGTCTGCCTCTTAAACGGTGTCATCTTTATTGATGTGTTTCGCTCTCAGGCTCCCTTCTCTCCTGAACAGGAATATGCGGTATGGCCCTGGTTTAAATTCACTCCTCCAACACGCGCTGTTTATTATGGCAGACAGGCCAGCTATCGAGCTATTGCTTCGGAAGGAAAAAAAAAAGCTGTCGGTTTGTGTGTTTGTGTGTGTGTGGATCCCAGCACAAAATGATATAACAAATTAATGTCTTCCTTTCATTGGCAGCACACACACACACACACACACACACACAGAGAAGCACACGCAGGACCCGCTCTGCATGCCACATCCTGCTTAGCCCTGACAATACAGCAGCTGTAAAAGCGGTCGCCTCTTTGATCGGACGCACAAATCACAGCAGGAGAGATGAGATGTTGCCGTCCCGCCGCTCAGAGACCTGGGTAGGGCCACGGCGGAGGACGAGCTGTCAGTCTCCTGCCAAGGGGAAAAAAAAAAAGAAGAAGAAGCGAAGTCACTGGTCTTCTGTAGCGTCTCTCTATGCATCAATGTCATTTTGCAGAAGGCTACTCTGCTGCACGGCCATTCATCTAGTCTTTATGTGTGAGAATGGCCCTCCAGGTTGGCTCCAGCATACTTATGAAGCCAACCTGCTGCCTGGATCTCGTCTCTTGTTTGGTTTTGCTTCCACGTTATCTTTTATGCTCCTTTCGTGCACGGTCACCTTTGACATCAATCTCTTGTGGTTCACCGAGGGTGGCCTTTCAGAGCCGTGGTTCCAATATAAATGTAATACACTGGGTAATAACTCTGGCTAAGTATTGATCCTGTGGGATTTCTAGACTGTGTTAAGTACTCCATCTCCTCGGCTTCAATCTCTACATGACAGTGTTTGTATGTAAGTGGTTATTCTGTGGTGGCGGCGCGAGCACGATCACGGCCCGCACACACACACACACACACACACACACACACACACACACACACATCAAGCGGACTGTGTTGGCTTCGGAGGCGTGGATGAGCAGAGCCATGGGATGGAGGCGCAAGCCTTATTAGCACTATCAGTGCTCGCCATGCTGGTGGAGTCTGTCCCCTACATCAACGCCCCCCCGGCCATGTTCCCCAGAGCTGGTAATGACTGCTAATTGTGCCACGGCAGGGGGGCGCTGATAAAAATCAGATATCACCCGCCATGCCATGCGACTGCACCCCCCCCCCCCCCCCCGCTAGGAGGCCGGTGGCCCCTTCATCTGTCAGCTCCATCTAACAGGAAGCTGACCCGACAACTTCTGTGTGTTTGGGGAAAGCAGCCCAAAAAAAACGTTTCACACAGTTTGACAGGTTTTTAAACACATCCATGTTGTGTCAATGATTTTAACACACTGGAAAAATGTCCTCACTAAACATGAAATCAGCAACACAGGAAAGTAATGAATGGAGACTATTTAACCCCTTACTAAAATTCAGCACATACCCAAATCACAAAGGTGTTTTATTACATGTTCAGCTGCAAACACCATTTAGTGGAGTAATCTTGAACTGAGCACAGAATATCCTTATCCCCCTGCGTGTCAATGTCAATGTCAATTTTATTGATATAGCACCTTTAAAGGCCAGTGGCCAGCCAAAGTGCTTTACAGGATAAAAACAATCAGCATCAATAAAACAATACAAGCAAACGTAAAACAAACAAACAAACAAAAAACAGTAAAACAGTAAAAGGCAAACAGATAAAAGATCCAATGCAGGTGACTTAACTCAGCCAAAGGCCAATGTGAACAAGTGAGTCTTAAGGATAGTTTTAAAAGTGGAAAGGCTCGTCGCAGACCGCACAGAAAACGGCAAAGCGTTCCACAGTCTGGGAGCTTCTACTGCGAAGGCTCGATCTCCCTTCGTTTTTAGGAACGGCCGAGGAACGTTCAGAACCAGCTGGTCAGCTGACCTCAGGGCTCTGGAGGGTTGATGTATATTAATAAGGCTGGATAAATATTCTGGGACCAGTCCATGCAGAGACTTAAAAACAAATAAAAGATTCTTAAAACCAATTCTGAACCTAACCGGAAGCCAGTGGAGAGAGGAAAGCTCTGGCGTTATGTGCCCATGCTTCTTTGTCCCGGTCAGGAGACGGGCTGCTGCATTCTGCACAAGCTGTAGACGGTTGAGTTCAGACTGGCCGATACCGACATACAGGGAGTTGCAATAGTCCAGGCGCGAAGCGTGTGCTGTAATCTTGAGTTTATTCTTGCTTTGTTGATGTAGCCGGGGGGGGCGGTGCGTTTGGGGAGTGAGTTTACCCCGCTATCTCGCACACGGCTGTTGCTCTGCGTCCACACGGCGATACCAGCCGATAACGTCGCCGTGACTGACGTAATCTGAAGCAAAATACTGAAGTTACTGTTATGTTTTCGTTATTATTTATTCAAATTTTCGATTGATTAAAACATTTGTATTGCCCTGACTAAATAAAAGGCCCTTTAAATGAGTGATGTTGTCAAGATGGCGGGGAAGGCACGACTTAAATGCAGAGTTTTCAAAAAAAACAAAAAAGACTTAAATGGTCAAAATTTCCATAGACAAAAAGGCCAAGAGAGAAAACTGCAGACATGAGCCAGGAACACTCTGACGTGGACTTCCGGACAGTTAACAATGACGCGACCAGTGACAAGAGACACACATAGGGAGGTGCAGGTGATTGGACACAGGTGGAAACAATCATGACACGGCAGACAATCACAGGGGATGACAGGACAAGGCAGGAAGTGAAGTTACCCAGGAAGACAAGAGGCAGAAAACTACAAAATAAAACAGGACATGAACCCAAACCGTGACAGATGTCAGAACTGCCTCCATGGCAACAATCTCTAATTCATAGGAGCTGTTTGTTAACACAAGATAAAATGTTTTAATTGGCCAATCAGAATGGATTAATCAACAGAGCTCTGTAATGATAATGCATTGATCATTACCTTTATTTATGACCAGATTTTTAATTGACACAAAATCACATTTTAATATTAGGGATTAATGCAGAAAAATGTGTGAAAAGGAAACAATAAATGCTGTGATGCTAGATGAACCTTTATGGGTCTTTACTAAAGCACAACTCCCTTTCTACTTAGATGTCACAATTAGTAGTTTTTCAAGTTGAGTATTTCAAACAAACCACCAATGCTGCTGCTGCCAGGATGAAGACAGGCTTTAGTAAAACAATTATGGGAAAGCACTAGGCGTGTTGTAAATATAGAAAGCTTTAAGAACCAGTTGCCTCATTAAGGGGGAGTTGCTTCTGTAAAAATAATCATTACTGTGAGTAAATGCACAGATCCGTGCGTTGCTTTGGTACCGATGGTGAGAGACGACAATGTGGTCTCTCACCTCCACCAGTCCACATCCCCTTGTGTTTGGCTCAGAGGTTGCCGGACAAAATGGGGACATAGCTGACAAGCTAGGGATATACATTCTCTATATCCTCGGGCCTACGCGCCACATTTTCCTGAAGTGCCAATTATAATGCCAGCGGATGAGAGATCAGACGTCCGCCTGCAACGCTGTGATGAGTTTCTTTTGCCAACTCCGTGGCATATTTCATTTGGAATGGGATTTGGCAGAGGGGAGAAGGTAATGTTCAGATGAAGTGGCCTGACCTGTTTCTTTGTCCTGCGTTAGCTCTGCCATATCGCTCCATCTTTCATTTCAGCGAGGAAATTTTCCCTCTTGTTTCAAACCCAATTTTTCCCAAAACTCCCTGCGTCAGCAGCAGCAGCCCCGGCGTCGGGCCAGTTGAAAGCACCGTCCAATTAAACTCTCATATCCATGCAGAAAAAGAATAATTTATTTCTCTCCTGCATTTTGCCCGCTCAATTCATCATTATTATTGTTTCCTCCTATCCTCAATTACCTTTCTCTTTCTCCATTACACTGCCTGTTTAAAAAGTGAACATGCCTGAGTACAATATGAAATACTAATTAAAAACAAATTGTGGACAATTTTTGATCAGCCGCATTTTTTCAGTGTTTTTTCTTTACCTCCTCTCTGTCTCCCTGCAGCAGATGGCTTTGGTCAGAGGTGGACAGCTAACAGACGACCCTGTTACTCTCCTTAGGGCACCTGAGCCCCGCCCTGGCCTGCTTGCCCCCCCCCTCTCACCTCCCACCTCCATGTCCCACTACCAACCGCTTCCACAGCTCTCGCACAGCCCTTTTTACACCTACAGCCCTCTCTGCTGCACCAGCGCACCACCAAGCTCCTGAGCGTCCCCCTCCCTTCCCCTCTTCTCTGGGCTGCCCCCCTCCCCCCGGCCCAGTGGTGCAGGCCTTCTGGACGGAGCAGATGGTAAGAGAGGAACGAGAGGAGACGTCCTCTAACCTGGGAGTCCAGCCAGACCTGGCCCACAGCAAACGCCTGATGACTGCTTAATAGACCTGGACTGCAAGAAGTCGTCTTATTCCTTGTGCCTGTGTGTGTGTGTGTGTGTGTGTGTGTGTGTGTGTGTGTGTGTGCACATGGCAATGTGTTTTTTAAGTCAGTGGTATTGGAATGTTTGTTAGGCTGAACCCAGGACTTCAGAAAAAGTCAATTAACAACATTTAGCCTTTGAAGGAGACCACATTCTTTCAAGTCTGAATAATGTCGGACCAACGTTTGGCTTATCAGAGCGCAGTCTGTTAGTCATGTGGTCTAAGAAAGCAGCTTTAACATGGAAACCCTCAAATTCAGCCTTTCACATGCAAATCAATATGCATATTTCTTCATTTCAAAGAGGTGAAATCAGGACAAATAGATTAAGACATGTGAACTTCAATGCTATAAATAAACTGGGGTTTAAATATAAATTTGTCCCGGATTTCCTCCCGTAGACATTTTCTAAATGTTCAATCTTGCCTGTGTTACATATTTATTTAAATTATAGCATAACTACCAGCTGAGAAGTTTAAATTTGTAGATTCAAAATGATATTAATTAGATTTGTGTGTTTGTGTGTGTCTCACACCTTTAATTAAATATCTAAACAGTTTCCATGGTAACATTGCACGTACTTTGACTAAAGTTGAAGATACAGTGTGCTCCTCCAGCTGCTAAGGTCATGCACTGGAAATGTTTTGATGTTTAATAGGTGCGTTGAGTCTGCAGCTTAAAAGAGTTCAGAGGCAAACTTTGAACTCAAAAACTCATGCGACTACATGTTTTGAATCTGTAAGAGAGTCTAAGTCAATCTGCACGAGCGGGTGAGTCGGGCGACGAGTGCAACGCAATGGATGTGTGTGGATTGAGAGATGTACGGTGTTGGAGATACACGCGTCCCAGAAGAGAAGAATTTTCAACTGTAGCCGGCGGAGAATAAACGTCTCTACCAAAAATCTACCTCGGAGAATTCTCCAACCCTGATGAGCCTTACATCTGTCAGTCTGCTCCCTAATACCCAGCGCTGTGGGTACGGGGCACCTTCATTGCAAAAAAAAAAAAATCACATATTCTGTCTCCATGTGGCAGAGTTTTCAAAGCGTATTCATGGCTATTCCATAAAATGCATTTAAAATTCAGTAACACCACAGGGACGGATTCAATGAGCTCAGCCTAGTTTCCCTCATTTGCCCACCGAGTCCAAACGGATTGTTGTTCTCCCCAGACGCTGCTCCTCTCCAATCTCTTCCTGTTATTAAATATTCAAATCTCAACTGCAATCACTCTGTTTAGCAAACACTCAGGGGACCCCACCAAGACCATTAAAGCAGAGATGATTGCGATAGCTTGTTTTTTTTTCTCTTTAGTTTTGTTTGCCTCCTATGGCCGACATGCTAATTGCTGAAGGATCGCCGGTTAATTGTCCCACCGTCGTGGAGCTTTTTCCATCATCTCACTTGACGTGACACTTTCATCTGAACATTTTCATTCTCTTCCCCTTGTTCTTTTTTCTCTGTCTCATGTTTGCATGAAATTACTCAGCTCACCAAATGTGCACACACATGGTTTAACACTCCCACACCCTTCCTCCTTTGATCTTTTATTCTTAGGTCTTCACCATCAGATTATACGGAGGCACATCGAATCTTCCGTTTCCCTGTTTTACATCATTTATCATTATCGTCCGTTGTCTCTTTTCCTCTGTGGCAGATTGTTTCTCATCCGACTGTCGTGCTGTCCTCCAATAAGTCATTTCTGTGTGTTTATTAACGCCGGCGCACACGTCATCCAGCCGATCTCCAGCTGTGCACTAGCGCAGGAAGGGGCCTCTTGTGGCCCCTGTGCGACCCCACGCTCAAACACGCGGACTGCAATGCCCCCCCCCCCCCCGCCTCACCCAACTGCCTGAGGAGCACGCCTGCTCGCTCCGGAGGTGATGCTAATGGGAGATTTAACTACATTTCCCTCCTTCCTTCACTCCTCGTCTCCTCTCCTACTGGTGCTGCGGATATGAGCCTGGAGCAAACACAGGGCACTCTCATTAAGGGACTTGTGCTGGTATTAAATTCGCTGTTATTAGAGAGGCCTGCTTTCATTTCACTGGCACAGCAAACCACAGACACCCGCAGGAGACTCAGGGTGAGGACTAGATTACACTCATACACTCAGATGGCTTTTTGCGTGTGTGCGCTTTTGTGTGTGTGTGTGCGCATGTTTTTTTTTGCGGGCCCGAGCTATAAAGGGTGTTTAGATAAATGGGAGTTGCATCCGTGTGGCAATTGCATCAAGAGATGCCAGTTTTAAAATAATAGAGTGAAATGTTGCTGGGCAGAGGGCATTGCTTTAATGGCAGAGTTCCCTGCTGTGTTTTGGCTCCCTTGCAGAGAGGGAGGAGGGAGGAGGGAGGGGGGGGGCGCATTTTTCACATTACTGCTCACTCGCTGCCTTACGTGTCGAAGATGAACAAAATCAATATACATACAGCAACAAAGACTCTGGGCTCCACAAAATCAATGCTATTTATTTGACGCAAGACGCCACAGCAGAATGTGTACAAATGCCTCTCCGATTGTGTGAACTTGGTTCGCTTCCAGAGTGCCGCATGTGGAACGCGTGGCCTGTTTCGTCCTCGCCGCCTGCCGACACCGCGCCTGTCAGCCGCCCCTCTGGGCACAGCCGGCCGAGTGACGGCAGCGAGCCAAAGTGACTCCGACAAGGGAACTCGCATCAAATTACCTGACAGTTACCTCAACAACCTCCACTGATACTGCCGCGTCGCACGCTTAAGGAGATTACTGAATGGATTTAGTGAATGTGAAACGCTCCACGATACGAGCGTCTCCTTATTTTTTATTTTGCCCTGCTTTGAGGCAAAGGAGCCTTTCCCGGAGATATGCCGCTAGATATGCCGCTTGGCACTTGGCTCATTCGGGAGAGGACGACAGAACAGGTGGCAAAGAGGCGAAAGCAAGTCAGAGCGAGTGCATGCTGCGAATATAGGTGTCCCGGTCGCCTGCAATGGCATTAGGCCGAGAAAAAGAAAGAAAAAAAAAAAACGCCTTTTCAAACACAATTATATTTGACAAATAGTGCAGGAGGACCCCATTTGACTGGACGTATGTGTTGTGGTGTTTGCGATTGTCGTTCATGGCGGCGGGCCTTTCTGCAGTGTGTTCAGACGTGACTGGGACTCATTAGAGGAGCAGAGCGTCCGTCACGCTTGCGTCTTAGCTGTCTGTGTGCCGGTTCATCCAGCGGGGGGACTCGGGGAACGTGGGCCCCCGGACGAGCCCCTCCATCCGGCCCGCTCCGTCCTTCCTTTCCTCTCTCCACACTCGTTTGCCCTGCTGCTCTCTCCTTCATCCGCCCCCCCCCCCTCCTCTCTTCCATCTCTCAACAGGAATTCATGTCTTGTGATTCACTGAAGCCCATTATCAGTTCCCCGCCGACCTCCATCCCCAGCCAGCCTCTCGGCAACAACACACAACCACTCGATCAAAGCCCCGAGAGGCCGGCAGCTGGATTGATGCTTATCAAAGAATCCATTGTTGTTGACCTGTGTTGCCAATCCCAGTCATCCTGGGCCGCGCAGTCATTCTCTCGTTGTGTTCTTTCGCTGTGTCGTTAACAGGAGGTCGTCTCTGCTCCGTTTCAAACAATCTCTAATCATAAAAAAATAGTACCGGGTGTGCCAGACGGCCCTGACAGGTGCAGCTGACATTCCCTCATAATGTAGTTTCAAATCCTCCATGATGGACGTCGGAGCCTGCAGACCTACAAAGTGACAAGAATGATCTCCGGAATAAAAGCTGCACAGACTAAACCCCCTTTTTGTATTGATCGTGTTTATTATTGTGTTATTGAACTTCCACACAGATGAGCCTCACAAATTAAATGTGAAGACCGATCATTTCATAATACGTTGAAGATGGCAAAAGAAACTGCACCTGGATTAGCGGATAAATTGGGTTTATAAGCTTATAAATAAGCTTGCCCTTTTTGTTCTTGCTTTCTAAATAAAAAAATGCACAGTTGGGGGAAGTTGATCAAAGTATTGGGCATTAGATGCAATGTTGTCCAAATAGGGCCTTTCCCGTCTTTATACTAATGAACAACAAAACATGTAATCTTTTATCCTTCGTTCCATTAATCCTTTACACTCCACTTGTCGAAACCTGTTAAAATCCGTCCTTCCTCTCTGCATCCATCTATCCATCTTCCACACATGAGAATTTGATCATTTCCCCTCAGAGCCGTACGGCTCCACGCTCAGACCAGCAGGACCAGCGCTGTGTCAGTGTCAGATCTCCACTCATGTGTGGAGCAGCTCACACACCAGCTCCATCTTTCCCGGCACCCTGATTCTCTTCTCTCTGTTTCTTTTATTTCCCTCCTCCTCCACGTCCCTTTCTCTGTCTGTCTCCCACCTAGCTGTCTTTTTGCAGCCGTTTTCTTCTCCTTTCATAAAAAGCGAGATTACCTCCCCTCCTCGGGCTGAGGCCGATATTTCATTTCCAAATCACTGGGTCTTACAGTTGTTCTCTATGTCTTTTTCTTCAACGTACCGAGAGACACACCACAACAAAGGGAAGCCGACACACAATGGGCACGTTGGCGTATAAGGGGACGCGGCGTCTGAGGGGCCGAGGCCTCTGTGGTGCTCAAATGAGAAAGGACATCGCTCATTTCCAACTTCAAATTGCCTCGCTCTCATCTTTGACCCTTCGCTTGACAGCCCCACTCGCGCGATTCACCGGCCGCACACGCGTGCACAGAAAACAAGCGTTTTTTTTCGCGGGCAACACGTGTGAGCAGGTACACGCACACACACATACGTCAGAGACTATACCCAATACTTTACCCTATACCCAAATCCGTTAACGCACATTACAAAGACCAGCCTGCCGTTTGTATAACAGTATACCGCTGTTGGACGCCATCCCGTCTCCATGGCTACGAGCTGATGTTTACCGGCTAAACTGCTAAAAAGTAATGGCTACCCGGGAGGCAGAGTGATTGATGGCGCTTTGCCACAAGGGTGGGGGGAGGGGGTCAGGTGAATTGTGGACACCGCTGGGTGCAGCAGAGTCATCTGTATGACATTTCACCTCGCGGGAGCGGGGAGGGGGCGGGGGCGGGGAGAGGGCGGGGGCGGGGGGGGGGGGGGGGGGGGGGCGTGTCCTCCATCAGCTTCAGTGATTTCCCTCCCCTCTCTACCGTCTGTCAGATTGCCCTGTGGAAACGGTCCTGCTCATATAACTTCATTACTTTTTAATGCAGCCGTAATTACTCGGGCATGTTGTAATTGGACAGAGATATGAGAACAATAAAGGATGTCAGGACTGAGAACAGGATTTTAATTGTGGGTTAACGATATTTATTTTTGCTCCGTGATCCTTTTTTTCCTTCCTCGTGGTTGCTCGGCGGTGTGGGCTAAATGCGTTGGATCTCCTGGGAGAGCGAGAGGGGTGCTTACCTCTCCGCTTTCCCCCCTCTGCCTTTTTGTCGCAGAGAGGCAGCACATTAACCTCGGATCCGATTAAGGGCTGTAACGGAGCCAGGTCGGCGAGTGGCCAAAGCTCCCGGGCTGCTCATGGGCCCCTCCGGGCTCAGATTAGGTCTGACCCCTGACCGACGTGTCAGTAGCAGATAATAAGCTTAGCTTTATCAGCCCCATTTGTCTCCCCGAGGGGTCCACCGCGGCAGCCTCACCTGGCTGCGTCCAGCGGGTGTAAACTCTGGGAGCGGCACGGGGGTTAATGCTCAGATAAGAATCGCGTTCTTTATCGGCTCTTACTGGAGGCTCCTCGGCTGAGAGCGGCTCTGGGAGAAACACTGTTGATACCACCACCTCCCCACCCTCCCAACCCGCAACCCCAGGGGGCTGATAGGCGGGGAAGATGCACTTAGGAACGACGGGAGCACTATTCATAAAGTCATAATTGTGTCTCTCGCAATAGCCCCCGTTCGTTTGTTACATGTTGAACAAGCCGGAGAGGATTGAAAGAAAAAAAATATTTCTCTCACCACATCACAACAGTTTCCCAAACAACACATTAGACGTGCATTTACTTGTTTATGTATATATATATATACTTTTTTAGTCTCTGTTATGTCTCATGAGTCACAACTACATTTTGCCACTGCCGTCTTTTTCAAAATGATATCGATCGGCCCGAGGACGAGAGCTGCACTCACAGATCAAAACAAGGTGACTATCCTTGTTGACTGGCCCGCGGGGAGACGGCCTCATTCTCAGGGAACATGTTTGTTTTTCTTTTGTACCTGTTCTAGAGGTCCGTGATGATCCGCGAGCAAGTAAATTGGAGTAATGAAAGAGGTTTGCGTGTAGTGATTAATTATAAATGTCATTTAGTGTAATTACAGCTATAATTCCAGACACCAAGTGATGCTAAATTGAAGGTTAAAACTGGGCTGCAGTCGACACTGATTTCTGATTTCCCTTCAGACATCGACAACAAAACAGAGTTATGTGAATATCCTTTGATTTGTGAGCAAATGATACACCGTCAACAATAGGCAAGAGATGGACTGACAAAAGGGGGAAAAGACGAGGACAGAGGAGGTGAGAGGGGAGTTTCACATGCTAATCGATTATTCTGTTCGCTCACCTGTGGTTTGCATGCGATGCTGATGCTGAGGGGATTATCAGGCAAAGAGGGAAGAAATGATGAGGAGATGAGTGAAGCTGCTAGATTAATATCCTGCCACGGCAGCCCAGGGAGAGATTAATTTCCTCTTTACCACCATTTAAAACCAGGCGCATGCATCGGGGTCAGGAGCTGCTTTAATGGAGAGAAGGAGAGGGATCCGTTCTGCACGCCACGGGGGCTGATGGGTAAGGCGAGGGATATCGTTGGTCCGTTGGTGAACCCGGGACCGGTCCGCCTGAGCGCCTTTTACCCTGCGTGTGTGTGTGTGTGTGTTTGTGTGTGTCTGAGCAAAGGTGTGATTGATTGGATCTCTGAGTGCATGTGCCACTGGGAGGCAGAAGAAAGGACCTAAGAGTGTGCAGGCATGTGAGAAGATTGAAACTTTGTGTGTGGTGTGACACGCTTCTTAAGATTTCATTTGATTAAATCAAAGCGCTGTCACTGTAACCAATGAGAAAGATGATCCTACTGCTATTTCTGCAATATTAGGCTGATGAAAATGATGGTGTTATCTGCAGCCTATGCTGCTTGTCGTGGGATATTTGGTAGAATTGGGATCAGGGAAGTCATCATTGGAGACTTAATTGGATATGGACGGAACGGTGGGACTAATTGGACAATATATAGTGTCGAGGGATCTTCTCATGCAGTTTTTTCAGTGATCAGTAAATCTGCAATCTATTACATTAAACAACACAAATAATGCTTAAATTTCCAAAAAAGACAGCAGCACTTCCCTCATTGGCCGATTATAAGCATCACTTGTACTAAAGGGTTTGTAGCGCACGTAGTCGTAAGTGAGTGAGTGTTATACGAGTTACATTTGCTAACAATTAGAGAACATTAATGAACAGAATCGTTAACTCTTTAATGCTTTTTTTTAGCTCACACTATGAATGTGAGGTGTATCCCTTTTAAAAAGCGAAAAACTAAGATTTACTCATCATCCAAAAGTGTCACTAGAGAATAAAGATATATAATGGTAAAAAAAAAACTAGTATTTTTACAGAACTCATACATTTTCAATATTTTTATAGAAATAGCTGCAGAATTTGAGTGAATCCTTTAGGGAATCTTAGGGAGCTCTTATAATGAGGGTTTTCTAATGCCTTTAGCGTGAGAGGAATTGCACGGCTCAATCTTCCCGGTTTACATTTTGGGTTTTGTATCGTGCCTTTAAAGTCCTCATTTGTCCGATGCGAGTCAGGCCCTGCTGGTTATCGCATTCTGGTTGTCAGCTCACCACTCAAGTGCTCAGTCATTAGTTAGCTGCCATTATAAATCTTCTCTCTTATTAGAAACGCGGAAAGCTCAATAGCTGGAAATGCAGCCACTCACAAACACTCTATCAAACCGTTGCCTCATCGATCGCCCCCCCTCTCGTCTCATTCACCTGGGCTCAGATAGATGGACCTCGGAGTGTCAGTCCTGCAGGAGTCAGATGCTGCGGCGTCTGCCTCCTCGGAGTTGCTTCTTGCGGCAACGGCTCTGCTCAAATGTCAAAGTAAACGAGCTGGCCGTGGCTGCGCTTTTACCGAAGGCGCTCATCAGGCCGCTATCTCCACCTGGATTGTTGCTATCTTATATAAACCACACAAACGCAACCGACCCCCCCCCCCTGCCCGAGCTCCCGTGGCTATCCGAGGCCCTGGGGGTCATTTGCTCCCTTATAGGTTTAATTAAAGCGCTGTTAATTATTTATTCCGCTCCGGGAGGCAAGTCCATCCTTGGCCTTCAGTTCGATCAGTGGGTGACTTGTTGAGTGCAGAAGAAGAAGAAGGGCCAAAGCTAATCGTTACTCTCTTTGTATCCCACATAGACTGAATGCACACAGTAACCACACCCTTTGTTTTTCAAAGCAAATACATTGTTTGGTATTTTAAGCAACTAAAGATTATGGTAAAAAAACAAACAACGTGTTGTAATATTTTCCGGTCCGAATTTCTGCAATTCATTTCTGACTTTGACTGAAAAATAATGCCAATGCTTTTTTTTTTTAATCGGCATTTTTAAAATGATAAATAAAGTTGTAATTTGTGAAATGTTTACTGGCGTCATTTTTTATTGTATTAAATCCACTCCCTAAAAATAAAGATGTGTTACACTATTTATGTTTAGGCAGCAACCACACTTGGTGAAGGTTAATGAAAGATTGCGCTTGTGTGAAAGACAAGACAAGTTTACTTTAGTAACGCATAATAAAACCACAATCTTTTCGCACCGTCTTTATGACTTGCACACTATTAAAAAATGCAGCACATCCTAAAGAGAAGAAATAAAGCCCGGGAACATAATACAGGCACTAATTACATAAAGCGTTTGTCGGAAAATGAATAGCATATAAATGTAATTTATAGGACACAGGATAGAACCTGGGTGTTGTATCCGTCTGACTGCTCCTTTTTGGACTTTATCGGTTGCTGCATTCTCAGTATTTAAATGGGAACCATTGCATCATTGCTGATAGAAATAGTGGCCAAAAAAGAACAAAAATTAAGGTAAGAAGAGTCCTGAGCCAGGGAGCCAAAAACGTCTCCAATCGAAATGAAAAGATTGTGTCCATTACCTATAAAACAGAATAAAAGATAGATAGAAGTCCTCCCATTTGAACAGCTGGTGTTTCATTTTGTTTCTTCATAAGTTACAATGCAATAAATCATTAAGCTAAATCGTTGTCAGTTGCGTCAATTATTTAATTGTTTAATTAAGTGATTGTTTCAGCACACAAGTTAAGTTTCAATCTTGCAGGTTTTCTAATCGGTGTGCTCCGTACCTCGTTACAACTCACTTAACAACGCTTGCACACTAAGCAGTAACAGCTCGACTTGCTCATGCGGGACTAAATGAGTGTGGGTGAAATGCATGAACTGTACCTCACCAGGCTGTGAAGTATTTTGATTGCTTCCGTCCCGGTCTGCTCCGCCCCTGACCAGCTCCCCACCTCCACCCCCTGGGCTGAGGGGGGGGATAATCACTCTAATACCTGTAAGTGGCGCTCCGCCTTGATGCCAGCATGGGAGGAGAAGGAGGAGGAGGCGGCGGCACCCGACCTTTTAAACCGATTCCAAGGCCGCGGGGCCATGTGTTGGACAGATATCACTCTGGCAAACGGCACTCCCCTCCTCCCCCCTCTCCCCCCCCCCCACAAAACAGTTCCTCCTATCCCACAATCCTTAGGGGACTCGAGGATGCATTGATTGGTTGAGCTGTTTGCCCCTCAGACGGATCGATAGTTGCCGTGCTCTCCTGGTGCTGTGCTGGAGGGGGGAGGCCGGGTAGACGCTCGTTTGCCAGTTCCCATGGGAACCGCTCCTCGTCCCACCAGATGTGCTGCTCTGAAGTCCGACTTGATGTTTTTTTCCTCAAAGTTTCTGGATCAACCTTTGAGGACAGTTAATATTGTGTCAAACAATACATTGTTTCATTTCCAGTAAAAAAAAAAGGACAGTGTCCATGTCGAAGGCTATCTTGATTATTATTGTTTCTTTTTCCTTAAGACAGATGATATCAGTGTGTGTGTGTGTGTGTGTGTGTGCGTGCGCGCTCTTCGGTAAAATAATGAATTTCTGTTGATTAAAAATTCTCTCACAGCGCGGGGGCTGAAACCATATTGATTTCCATTAAAAGTAATCAAACTTTTCATGCTACCAGATGTGTGTGGGAATCTCTTTTTTTTTTTTTCCTCAATGCGAAAAAGCTATTTGACTCCTGCTTTTAGAACGTCCAGCAATCTACAAAGAAGAGTTTGAATTATCACCTTCATCAATCAGTTCACCAGTGCCCTGCTCTAACATCAGCTGTTAAAAGTCCAAACCCTGATCTCGGGGAAAGTATTGGCGTGGCATCGCTGAGGCCGTGAAAACCCTGGAAAGATTAAGGCTGTATCTTCTGATTCATCAATCTCTAAACCAATAGCCCGGAGTTGTCACTGACATGAATCTCCCCTCAGTACCAGCCCTGAATCGTTTCAAACATCAATTTCCCTTCTATTAGACTCTCACTGTCTGCTCCATGGCCATGTCTTCTGGTTGGAGTTATGGGTGGTGGGAATGGGAGGGGGGTTCGGGGGGGGGGGGCTGTCGACGGATGATAGAGACGTGGCGGGGAGGAGCGTGGGCCGAAGTTAGAGCAGGCGGAGATATGCTTGGCATTTAGGGAGGGGCACGTGAGGAGTGGCTGTATCCGTCACCCCCCCTGGCCCTCGAGCCTCCGCCCTGTGGTTCCCGCCGCTCCGTCAGCTCGTGCTGGTGGCTCGTAAAGAGTCCAGCGCATCCCTATGTTCAGGTCGTAAAACCAAATTAAAATATTAAATCTGTCAGAGCCTGTCCTCGTAAATAAAGCCATATATTACTCCTCCATCCATAAAAGTGAAAAAGGGTCGAGGCTTTTTTTTTTACGAGGAGGAGAGAAGCCGGCCTATTTCGGGTGCGATTACAAAAAAAGCCAGCTCATCACTGCCTCCACCTGTGGACTGAGCTAATTATTCACCCCGCGCAGTGACGGAGAGTGAGGAAGGAGGGAGGGAGAGTACAAGGCTGGGCTGCAGATGGAAAGACTCTGGGACAATTTGACTGCATTTCTTTAAATCTGTATCTGTCACTTGAAAATGCAAAAAAAAAGGTCGTAGATCAAAATGAAATATTTGAATTTTGGCAGCACATTTTTCACAAGAAATAACCCCACATTTATGTGTAGAATTGCTTGTATCTATGTGACGGATTTATGAACTTATGGCCAGTACATGAAAGGTTTCATATTGAATTCACACATGTAAGATCACTGCGTGACCTGATGATGCCGTACACGCGCTTAACCCCCCCTGCTGACAATTATACGTTTAAAATGAATAAAAGTACAGATAAATAACTTTGAGAAACGTGATAAATAGATGAATATTAGTTAAAAATAATTTTTTAATGGTATCCACATTTTTTCTGTTAGTGTTGAAGTATTTGTATAACCTGTAATTAAGTATTAGTGCTTACTCTTATACTTTGGTACCAATCTTGTGCCAAACGAACATTAGTTGAACCTTAATAGGCTCAATTAACAACTAGGAAAATCAGGCCCCTGTTTCACTGTGACGTTTGTTTTCTGATAATATGATTCAGTAATTTGCATTGTTTACCCACAATATCAACTGAATTGAAAAGGGCCTGCGGGTGGATTCTCACATCCTAACTGTTGATACTTTAGTTGTGTTCAGTGCGTGCCTAGTCAGGTCTCGGGAAAATTATATTTGAATAACACAAAACTGTAATGTCTTGTACATTTCGAGGGAATGCATTTCAGAGGAGGACTGCCGAGGGAACAACTTCTCACTCAAGGACAACTTGACATGTGGACAAAAGGAGCTGGGGATTGAACCACCAACTTCACACAGCAGCAGCCGCCCCACGAAAACAACCCCGGCCCGAGAGTGATAGCTAACGGACACCTTGAAATAACCCCGGGCAGACGACAGAACTTTACCAGGCATTACTGCCAACAAAAAGTGCCATCAGGCAGCTATCGCTGAAACGGCTGTACATGCTGACTTATTGACATGGTCACTAGAGGGCTCTACTCTGCCTCGCCTATTTCAATCCACAGTTGACCAGCCCGTGCTGGCGGTCCACTCCAGTGGTCCCCGAGATCCGAGCCATTAGCATTAGCAAGTGGTGGGGATGTTGGGACGGACGTCCACCTGCTACCGGACAGCTGCCTGTGCCTGCTCAGCTAATTGGCTGGCAGGTGGCCGGGACAACAGGAGCGTCCGTCTGCCAGGAAGAAGGAGAGCGAGGACATCGAAATCTCCGAGCGTCCTGGAACAAAGATGAAAAGGCTTTTGTGGAAAACAAGTCATGCACACACACACACACATGCACACCTATGCTTGCAATTACAAAAAAAGTTAAAATACACCAACATTTAACCTCACATCAAGCAACGTTTGCAACACACTCTAATGAAGCACACACACTCTCTCTTTCGCTTTATTTTATTGTAGTCTAGCACACACACACACACGCACACACACACGCACACACACACACACATACAGACTTTAAGCTTTGCAGAATAACCTTGGCACCAGCATGGTGCCTGCTTCGCCAGTCTTGTAGATAGATGGTCTTCGATGCAGGCTGGCACAGGCTTTTCATTATGTTCACTACCAATCCATAGGAACTCTGTCTTGGCTTTCTTCCCTCTTTTTTTTTCCTCTCTCATTTGCTTCTGGCTTCCAGCTTACTTTACTGTTTTAACACGTGCTGCTCTTTTTCTGCATTGTCAGTGACCATCCTTTTCCTTTATTTATTGTCTTTTGGTCGCAGTTTTGCCTCTCCTCTCCTCTCCGAGCTTAATTAGGATGTGGGGGAGCTGGTTGTCGGTTGAGTAAGCTCGGTATCAGATGATTAATTGCTGGAGGGGGGTACAGCAGCACAGGAGCAGCATGGCCACAGGAACACAAGGTTACCGGATGGTAAACTCCCCATCCCCCCCCCCCACACACTCATTCTCTGTCCCATCTTCCTCCTTTTCTCCCTCCATCTCTCTCTTTTTCGGTCTCCTTCAGCAACTTTCCCCCTTCCTCTATTCCCAACTCTTCATCTGTCTCATTCACCCTCTCACTCTTCCATCTCTCCTTGTTGATCTCTTGTACAGTAAATTCCCCACACGTTTTACTCGTCTGACCTGAGAGAGTTTTTTTCGGGTGGGACTGATCCGGGGGGCCGCCTCAGAGTGGGAACATCGCTGCACATATGTGTACCGTTAATTAAGATAAAGGGCCGAAGGCAGACGAACGGCATTGAAAAAAACAGCTGTTCATCGCAGTAATGATCATTAGCTCCGTGTATTCATTAACAAGCCTGATTTTATGCATTTTGAGTGCAGTAATTCCCCCTTCAAGTCTGTGCATGGTGGTCAGTAGTCTGCTGACCTTGTCTGCCAGCAGGTTGAGCGTGTCAGACTGTGCCTGTGATTACTTTGCAGATAGTGGACCTGGTCTTCGGTCGGCCGGAGAGCAGGAAATCTATTATGTGATTGGTTTGTTGGCACGGCGCTCAGCGGCGGCGGCATCAAGCGCGAGCGAAGTCTAGACTCTAAATTTAGATTAATGAAAGCGTAGATGGCGTAGAAGTTTATAATTAATAGCGGTGACCTGCAGAGGCTACACGTATTACTAAATGCTGAATGGAGCTGGACGCCTCCCTGACCCCCACACACACACACACACACCTCACGCACTTTGTCACAGGGAATGGAGGCCTCATCTATTTACCAAGTCCCTTTTTAATTTATGGCTTGTTGTGACTTCCCTGCTTGTCGCACAATGTTTTTTCGGTTTATTGTGCAGCGTCACAAGATTTCTGTGGAGTTTCACACCGTGCCTGCGATGGGACGGCAGCCCACCTTGAACAAAGCAAAACGCTGCTTTAGCTCCTCTGCGCGGAACTCATTTCCCCTCGTTTTGTTCGTACCTTGAGAGAGTTTTTCATTTGCCATTCTCGGCCACGACTGTATTTTGCTGCTGCATTCCACTCGTGTGAATTTTTTCTCATTCTCTTCCTCCATGTCTCTGTGTTTTCACTCTCGTTCCCTCCCCTGACGGATACCCACTCGCTCTCCCTCCATCATATCGAGCTGTCCGTCAGAGTGGGGCCCCGTGTCTCTTGGTCTTTGATGGATGGGGAACACGTAGGAGGAGCAGCCGTCCTTAATGGACACGGCGGATTGAAACGCTGGGGGAGTAAATGTTAAGGGCCTCATAAAACATCCACTTCCCCGCCCTCGTCCTATGCGGCCCTCCCCCACATCACCCACACACCTCCTTCCCACAACCGCCCTCCTTAAATCCCCACCCACCCACACACCGTTGCTGGCTTATCCGTCGCTTGCAAGTGTCTTTTGTTTCTTTACATATATATATGCATTTGCATTTGCATTTGTCTATGTGTGTGCACGATTGTATTTATGTACATCAAATCCGCCCTTCCTGCGGTTGTGATAGTTGTGATGGCTGGAGTCAAAGGAGAAGTGACCTCCTTCCCCCTCAATCAGACCTCTGTGAGAGCCGCAGATCAGACGGTGCAGCAGTTTCCAGCTGTGACACGTCACGGCGTGTATGTACAGCGCCCGTGAAGAGCCTTTGCCCCTGACAAAAGGTAACCCTCGGCGTCTACTGGATCGTCAAGATGTAGGGAGGGGGATTAAGAGGAACACTGGTACGGTTGATTTATTTTGTCTGCTCCAGGCAGAGACAAAGGGACCATGTTAAAGAGCCTCCATCAATAAGCCAGTGACATGGCAACCGTGTGTGCGAGGGGCGGTAAGGTCAGCTTTAAAAGTTATGGCTGAAGGGTGATAGCTCTACCACTGAATAACTCGATATCCCCCCAAGGTGGAAGGGTCAAGATGAGTCAAGGACAGTGGCGAGCCGAGGAGGAGGGTGGAAAGTGAATTTAGCTGGAGGGGAGAGACTCGCTGTTTCATCTTGCGCATTGACCCTGGTTATAATACCAATTGCCTGACTTGTTTGATGCAGAAAGAAATCCTTCAGTGCAAGGAATTGCCTTCCCCCAGCAGCTCCGTAGTTTATCTGTGCGTGTGTGTGTATTGGCAGGAGTGTGTGTGGGAGGGTTTGGTGGGGGGGCGACGTGATTTAGATCTTCAGAAACGCACCCGGAATTTAAAAACGCACTGTGGAAAACATTTGAAGCAGTTTTATATGTACGTGTCTGAAAAGACGACCTGAAGCCAGTACGAGGGCTCTGCAGATTCAGCCATTCATCATCATAATGCAGGAGGCATCCAGCGATGAATTAGAATCCCCTGGCCCATGCAACTTCAATAAGCCAAAATAGAAGTTATAGCGGTATGATAAAATCTTTAAGGTGAAGGTCGACACATTACAGCTTTGCAAGGCAAATGGCATCAGTTCCTACTGGCAGTATTTCATAGCTAAAGTCAAGACGTGTACAACAAGACCTTGTTGAGGTCATGTGCTCTGCTCAACTCAGAACGGCGAATGAAGTCATGTTTGGCCGGACCACGTCATAACATCATGGGGCATTCGGAGGGTTTTACAATCCTGTCGCCAGAGCAGAAGTGTTTTTCTGCAAACCACAGATGTTGAATGTTGCAGTTTCTGAACCAGAAATGCAGCACACACTGCTGTGTGTTTAACTCTAGATGATTAGTGGGGTTCAGGCTACAAGACAACCTGGTTAAATAACAATAATAATGTTACCGTCAAGAATGAATAAAACCTTCTCGTAACAGAGTCCAAAGTAACAAGATCCTGGGTTTGTTTGACCCTCCTATCAGCCATTAACAAACCCACCCAATGCATCGCGGCTCCTTCTCTGCTTGTTGCTTGTTGCATTACGTCTCTTGCTGTGAACAAATGCAAAAGCCACGACCTTCAAGACATGGTTTGCATAAACGGACAACAGCGAAATAAATTCTTGGTGACTGGACTGATATTTTAGGACCAATGTGCTGATTTGGTTTGTGGTTGTAATCCTGTCTCGCAGTGAGACGGGGTAGGAAAAAGTACAGGCAGCAAATACAAGCTCATGTTGTTCTGCAGGTAATGAGGAAGTAAATATAGGCTGAATAAAGATATTTATCATTTATCATATCGAAGATATTATCATTGAAATAAACAATGTGTCAGCACATAATAGGAGACACTCTATCTGAGGATAGGGACAATGGCAAAGGTACCGTGGTTGTAAATACTTTAATAAAAGCTAGTCAGGTAGTAATACCTGCACAATGAGGTTCTGAGTGTAGTATGTCTGCACACATTCTGTTGGGTATCTGTGTCGTCTCTCAGTTAATTTACTCTCTAGCTGAATTATTTTTAAAGGATAATAGTTCCTGAAGATTTTCAGTTCATTGTGAGTTGTCTGTCAGTGGGCTTTTTGTGTTATTGTTACATTGCGCCACATTGTACTCATACTACACCTCATTAAATTGGAGTTTCAACTCCACTTCTTCTACCCGAGGTCTCTAGTTTTTGGTTTCCTAAAAAGAAATGACGTGGAGTGACAAACCCAAAAGGGATTCACTTTTTATAGTGTCTTTCAGCTCCAACTGACTGACAGACATGTACAGTTATCTGGTGAACAGTAAAGCATTTAGCAGATGACGGAGAGCGAAACGTAGAGTGAGTGTTGGACTTACAGTGCTATCTCTCAGGAGACACATACTTAACTCTGTGTGCTGTTATGCTAATGCTCATAATGTCATCTTAAGATGATAGTGTGTCAGTGTTGTGGCCCCCAGACGTTTTTTTTTTTACTTAGAAAAGATGTAAATATTTTTCTACCACTATTATTTACTCTAGAGGAGCTGCAAAGGTGCCTTTAAATCTTTGTAATTGTTTTGGTCGACCTTATTAGATCCAACGCTATCTGTGAAATAATTAATCAGAGCATGCTGTGATCTCCTAAAATTTGCTAACATGTCAATTTGAGACTTTGTCATTGAGAGGTCACATTAAAGTCCTGTTTTCCAATTACCTTCCTGCAATGAACCTGCTCTTCATCGTAGCTTCCTCTTTTTACTGAGCTGTAAATGGCAGAGCCCAGCGTCCGATTCCCCTTCCTTCAGAGCCATGAAATAAGGTATTTGCAGCACCAGGTTTATTCAGACATTTCACTGTATCATCATGGCAAGACTTTTTTTATTTGATACGGACGCTCTGATAGCATTTGTTTCTACTTCTTCTTCAGGGGAAAAAAGACTCGTGGAGAGGTGATCCAACTGTTTGTCCATTGAGAGCGTTATAGTGTAATGCTAGTGGAGCTTTGCTTTTATAGCGTTCATTCATGTGTCATTCCCTGTAGGGCGAAGTGCTGCGGTTAGGTGAATGTTTCTTTCCTGCCAGCAGCTGGATTTCAAGAACGTTCGGGCCTAGCAGAATACGAGCCTCAGACATGTTGCCTTCAGCAACATTTCAATCGTTCATTAAGAGAGAGAAAGCAGAATACAGCTTCTTGCTGGATATCTCCCTGTTTCCTCTTCCCCATAAGAGCAGAAAATATGACAAGGAAGAGGAAGCAAATGAAGACTGATTGAGGTGACAGATTGGGTTTGTGATGATCTCATGCAGCAGTGTGTTTGTGTGTGTGGGTGTGTGTGTGTGTGTGTGTGCAGGGGCAGCTTCTTATTAACAGCCCCAAAGATAATGAGACACATCAGGGAACCCAAATCTGTCTTTGACTTATCAAGCAATAGACTGTAGACAGAAACAAACCTGCAGAATTGTGTTTGTATGTGTGCATTGTGGTTACTTGGTAAATAAGGGGCAACAAAGGGGGCTTGAGAGATATAATGTTGGCGAAAGATAGGAGCAAAAAAAATCCATCAGGATGCAGTTTCCCAGAGGAAGAGAGGCTCATCCAGTCAGCTGGGGCTGGACTCGAGTCTGGCATCAGCAGAAGGTAGCTCCTCCTCTTGAGATCAGGCCGCCTCTGGTTGAAGGTTATAAATGGAGAAAAAACATGGAGAGGACCAGGGAACAAGCTGGCAAGAGACAGTGATGGAGCAGTGGAGAGCTAACCTTTACTAACTTTTGTTTTGTGCCTTCCTCTCTCTTCCTTCTCACATTCATGACCTGATCTGAGCTCGTAACTTAGCACCCTTTCTCTCTTTGGCATAAACACTTCTCAGTTACATGAAAAGAGGAGAAACTGTAACGTTTCACACCTCCCTCGCTCCCTCCCGGTTCACTCACACACACACACACACACAGATGATAACACACCCCTCGACAAATGCATGTGCGTTCATGACCACACATCCACACCTAATCGTCTTCTTAGGGAGTGAATAATTACTTTGCCAAAGGGCACAACTGTGATCCCTGGCTGGTATTTAAAGCCTTGTCACTGAATTTAAATCACCCCTCCTCTCCATCGCTTCCTTTAGTTAAGTGGAAATGTCCTCTTCTAGGGCTAATACAGAGATCACAGCCCGAACGTCTTCATCATGGCCACCAGCTAATATGCCGCCACATTGCATGACACGGACCGCCGCAGAATTCACTGTCCATCTTCGCTTGTCCTGGTGTCCAAGTCCAAAGTCTTGATTTCAGTGTTTAACGGTGATTTACAGACAATAACCTTTAGTTTTTTCAAGCAGAGGAAGAGAATGCCGACTCGACGGAAGTGTGCTTGCAATTCTACCCCCTTTAACGAGTTGATCCAGTTATTCTTTCCTCTACCCACCATGTTGAGGCCCTAGGCCATCTGTGCTCTCTTCTGCAACGGGCTCCCACTGCCTCCGCCGCCCTCCCGCTGTTTCCTCAACTCAACCCCTCCGCTGCACTCTAATTCCTCCCGCCCCCCCCCCTCACGGCCTCCATCGAGCATCTGTGGCCGCGCGTCTACTCTGTCTGTGAAAGGAGCTGCGAGCGGTTGAGAGGCCGATCCCGTATTTGTCCTCGTCTGATGTAACTCGTCTCGCAGAATGCATGGTGGCGGAGACTTGGCCCACCTGCTTGTCCGCTCTACCCCGGGTTCCATGATTGGGCATGGTGGAGCAGAGAAACCATTAGGATGCTGAAGCATGAAACCGCTTAACGCCTATGTGTGTGTGTGTGTGTGAGTGTGTGTGTGTGTGTGTGTGTGTGTGTGTGTGTGTGTGTGTGTGTGAGTGTGTGTGTGTGTGTGTGTGTGTGTGTGTGTGTGTGTGCAGCAAGCGAATGCGTATATTTCCTTTTACACGTTTGTGCCCATAAGAGCAAGACCATGAACACGCCAACACACAATACAGAATATCAAAGGACATCAAGTGTATTTGAATTCAGCCAGAGTGCAGCGAGGCACGGCGTGACAAATGGCGTGTGGATGGAGAAGGTATCCAGGTAACCAAACCCCTCATCAGCTAGAAGATCGCAAACATGATGTGGAAATAGAGTACATAGTCCTAATGTGTAGTTGTTGGTTATTAAATATATGAAGGTTGGGTTTATTTTTATTGAGCGTATGTAAAAAAGAAATGTATTCACAGAGGCACAGAATTTCATCCCCGAGGGAAAAAGCCCCCGAAACCACATTTACACTATAATGAGACCCCAGACTAATGAAATTTTCAGATGGGTTGGCAGGCTGACCCAACACACATATTCAATATAAAAAGAGATTCAGAGATATATTGGTCATTTAAATGAAAAAATCATTTTAAAAAAGCCGATTAGAAAGCAGAATTGCGCGAGAGATTATCCTTTTTGAAGGGTGGCTGACGGAGAACCTGTATCATATTAGTTACACATGACTGATGAAATCAGATTTTTAATAAAAACCTGCGCTCCGGTTCTGAATATCATCGAGCGGGTACATCAGCCTAATCCTCGTCGATGGGTTTAAAGTGTGAAGAAATGGGAGCGCCGTTCTTGAGCTTCAACTCTGTCAACACTGTTAGTGGGCCGATGATGCTGCCGAGTGCAATATCTACTGTCACAGCCGCGTTACGCTTTCTGGTGTAACGTGTCAGGGAGGTCAAATTAATCCCATAATTATCATTCTGCGGGATGAAATTGCAAACCTGCGAGTCGCCACATCCAAAACAAAGTCGTGGGTCGCCATTCCCGCACGTCTTCTCCCGCTTCCCTTGCCTCCTTGTTACATATTGTGTCTCGTTCTCCTGCCACACACGTTTTCATACCTCAAGGTTATTTTTCGGAATGTCTATTTATCATTTTTAGATCTGTGCGCCTTCTCCCGCCTTCTCACGCCATGACTAGTTATTTTGTCAATTGAGTATCGTCCAGCTTTCCATTACTCATGGTGAAGTGCCCTTTCCTGTGTGAGTAGCTCACACTCTGGAATTGTTTCATCTTTTGGAGACAACCCAATGCCTCTGTGCTTCTTGTAGAGACGTACTTCCGTTAGACGCCACCCTCTCCGCGTGTGCATGTTGCACTACATGTGTCCCCGCTCGTCTTTGACCCGCTGTGCTCCTCGCACGGATTTCAAATTAACCTCAATACTGCTTTCCCCCAAATTAGATTTCCATTCTTCTGTCTACGTGTTGACTTATTTGCCTCCCTTTCATCATCTGCGGCAAGGTTATCCTGAGGCAAGCAGCCCTTTTATGGGAACAAGGGGGCGTAGATGAGGGGTGGAGGGCCCGGCTTTGCCTGCAGCCGTGCCTTAATCGATCTGCTTTAAGGGGAAGTTGTGAGCTGAATGTTTGAACCCGTGGCCTCGTTAACAGTTTTCTGGGATTTAATTAAGAAGTGGTGTGAATTTAATGTCAGTTACGTCTTAAAGTGAGCGGGGGGGTGTACGAAGGTGCTCAACAAGGAAAAAAAGGGGGGAATAGGGGGCTTCTAATTAGGGAAAGGGGCTGTGTTCATGCATCATCCAGTGGAAACGTTTCTTTCCTTTCAACCTCATTTTGCGCTCTCTTCCCTTGTCATCCCCTTTCATTTCTCTCTCTGCATGTATATTTGCGAGTGCCCTCAGCAACACAAAAGTTGCATCTCTTCTTTGCCGTTGGCGATGGCAAACAGTATGCATATGCAAATGTGAGAAAATAGAGACTTTAATATTGTTGACACCCTCTTCCTACATAACCAGATATACGTCTCTCTCTCTCTCTACAACTGAAGTGGTTTAAGTACTCCTGTGTTCTTTATTGAATTTTAGAATGTTGAAAACCACAGTAATTGCCATCATATCAATCATACAGTATATCATCCACATGACATAGAGAAACAAAACCATGAGGAACAAAACGTTAAAACAGACAACCTCCACTGCATGACCCACATTTAAATACAACTTTATTCAGATCTGAGGACTTTTAGCTTTCATATATATATATTTTTACATATATATATATACATATATATAGATGTATATTTATGTAATTTCATGTGGTTGGTTTCACTATTCTTTGCTGAAGGGATCGGGGTTGTCTTGCAGTCTCTAAGGCCAAATATCCACATGTCTCTTGGCATCAGATTGGTCAACAGTAAGGCTGCTGCCATGACAACACCGTCCATCCCACAGCAACATGAGTGTTTGTTAAACTTAGTCCAGCAGCCTTTTGTTTTAACTCACCCCGGAGAGCTGCGGGGAAGGTGGAGTCCCAGTGAGAGTATTGCTGTGAGTCAGAGGGAATCAGTGAGAAGCAGAGTCAGGGGCTTCCTCCCAAAAGCCCAAAACGTGTCTCCTTTTGCTTTTTTTTTTTTTCTTCAGCGCCGTGGGCTCATGTTGCCCGGCTTTGATTCCAACACGTGTGAGAGCATCCCGCTCCCGGTCCGGACGACCTGCCGGAGGCGAGCAGAGGAGTATTGAGGTTACTGAGGCGTATCTGTGTCGGGCACTCCGTTGGCATGCTCTCGAGGAGATTTCTTGTCCTCACAATCCAGGGGCTTATGTAAAATGCTTTGAACAGCAGAGAGGGAGATACCAAGACCAGAACATCTTAAGACTGTGTGTGCGCAAGCATTTGTTTGATGGGATATAGATATAGAGGGAAATAGATAGGTAGGTAGAGGAGGAGGGACGGGAGTTATCGCTGCTGATGTTCGGTTGGCTCGGCATTAAGCTCACAGAGATTAGCCAGCTCAGCCACGCGCGCAGGTGGGTGAGGGGGGGCTGGGGGGGATAGGGGGGTCGGCCGTGAGGAACTAACCGCTGCGGGGTTCAACGCCAGGGTGAGGGAGGTAGGGAGGGTGTGGAGGCTGAGGCCGGTGGGCCGGGTAACACACGGGGAGAAGGGACCACCGTGCGAAAGCGGCTGAAATGATGTGAACGAACAGAGCAAGAGGCAGTGGTTCATTCATGCTGGGAGATGTGGATTTTACAGGCTCGTATCTCATCCAGCAGACAGGACCTAGATCTAAATCGCATGTTCCAATTGGACTCTATACATATTGTCAAATGAATACTGCATCACTGCGAATCTGAATCTGCTCACAGTGTGCCTTCTGATTGATGGTAGCCTCTTCAGGAAAGTCTCGATTTTTTCTGCAAGACGCCGCATAAAACGATCAACATGCAACAGGAGACGTCATCATGGCTGTCTGTCCCCCCCGGACGGACTCGCACGCTGCTGCCATGTGCTCTGGGCCGCAAGTTAATATGGTCACAAAGCTTTGATTTGCAGATTTTACAGTTCTTAGTCACTATCTTTAGCCCTACCACTGTTTCGCCCTGCTACTCCCGCTACTGAATCTCACACACAGCAGCCGAGGCGATGCAATCATATCTGGCCTCAAGCCTCCCCCCCCACTGCCCACTCCCCTGGGTCCACCTTTCTGGACATCGCCAAGAGTTCACAGATCCTGGCCAAATCCCCGACTTCACGGCGCGTTAGCATCAAACCGGCTACAGTTTAATAAGAACTCTTCACACCTGTCTTGAGACTGCTCACCACAAAAAGTAACCGTGCCCCCTCGCCAAGAAAATGCCAGGCAATAATTCGTGGCTCCATCGTGCACTCCTCTCCGCTGGTATTGTTTTTGAGAGCAACATGAGACGTGGCCAGCCAGTAGCCATTTATCTTAATGAGAGCAGTTAACTCTGGGCCGAGCTTTGGCTGCCGGCGTCGCACGAAAAATAACACCACCGCGCCCGAGAAACATCCTCTTATTCTCCTGCTCGCCGACTTCTAGGAAACACATCTTGCCCTCTCTTTGAAACCTTAATTAGTTCTAAAGGAGATTAAATTATATGTAATTATTATGATAATATTTTCATTTATTCAAGATAATGGGCCGACTTTAGAGAACACAGTATTTGTCGGGAGAGAGCAATGTGCCTCACACAGTCAAAGTTATCAAGGCGTGAAATCAGGAATCCTGACGGCAACAAAATGTAATCTTTTTCATACAGAGGGGACAATAGAAGGAGCTGCATACTCCGAGTCTCCTTCTCCACTTTAATTAAAACAGCTCACTGAATCTCTCCCTCTCTTACTCCCCCCGCCTCTCTCTCTCTGTCTCTCTCTCTCTCTCTCTCTCTCTCCCTCACTTCAGTATTGAGGGCCAATTTTATCTGTATGCAGAATCTCGTTATTTCCCCGCGCTGAACTTGTCTTAAGCCCTTACCCGGAATATTTGAATTGCTTTTTCTTGCACATTTTCCCCCCCTTTCCTCCATCCCTCTTTTAGTGAAATGCAGTAGACATGACCAAAAAATACTCGGGGATTTGATTTGGAAGGCAGCTGGTAAGAGGAGCCTCTTTTGGGATCGACTCAAAGTTCACACCAAAACAGCCGACCTTTAAAAATACTGTGATGTAAACCTAAATGATTGTGTGGCTGGTTGCACTCTACATTCATCTTTGTTTTTGTCATTTACAATGTGTGATGTGAAACGCCGTAATATGTTTGTAATAAGTCTGAATTGGTATACAACACTCCAGTGACTCGCATCGCACCATTTAAATGAACGCTTTCACTGGAAAAGCTTCCCCTGTAACTTTGCAAAAGAGAGCGATATAGTAAAGGGCGATTAAAAGGATATTCAGACGACATTCACAGATGACTTAATTGAAGGGACAATCAGCTGGCGAGAAGTTGGGATTTAGAAACTGGATGGAATGTAAGAAGGTGCGTTCATTAAATGGACAGTTTTCTCTGCCGGTCCAGTTTATGAACGCTGCACTTACGCATTCCAAACACCTCATCATATCTGCGTACTGTCGTTTTCGTTTTGCATATATGTTTATACATCTTACATTAGTCAGGCTACAGAGCGGGTTCTAATTTGAAGGTGTCCTGCTGCCACGATTCGCATTAAGGGCGATTCACAGTCCTGCTTTTCTCCTCACATGTTGCAGTCACTCCGACTTGCCCCCCCCCCACGTCATTTTCCTCTACCTTCCCACCTCTCTCACCCCCTACAAGTCTAGCCCGAGGGCAGGTAGGGCAGCTCGTTATGGTAGTTGTAGTCCGGGCAGACCTTCTGGACCAGGCGGTAGTCCGTGCTGTAGAAGGAGATGTAGATGCAGATGACCTTGAAAGGCTTTGAGCAAATCCAGGACACGTGGCTCTGGATCTGCTCCTGAAAGCAGGTCTGGGACGGGTCGTAGTTGCACAACGAGGTGCGCTTGCTGCGATCCACCTTCTCATAGTCCACGCGGCAGTTGAAGATCTTTGAATCCTTTGGGTAGACCACGCTCTGGCGTTCCAGGTCAAACTCCACCGCCTTGACGGGTGGAACCAGGCTGACGGAGATGTTGCCCTGGCCCGTGGAGTTGTGGCGGAAGTAGACGCTGAACGTGCCGTTGCCGTGGTCCACGATCTTGCCGGTGATCAGCAGGTTAAGCCGCACGGTCTTGATGTTGGAATAGAAGTCTCCCCAGCCGAACATCTTCTTGAACTTGCCCGTCTTGACGATGGGCCGGCGCTTCACCCGGGAGCTGGAGGCGTCGGGTTTGAGCAGGTCGCTGCCTAACATCTCCCAAAACTCCTGTTTAGAAAACTCCTGCTTGGAGAAAGGGACCGGGGAGCGGTAGGGCAGCTCCAGAGAGGTGGTGTTGGCGGCCCTGCTCTTACTGTGAAGCATCCAGCGGCTCAGGGGCGACAGGTGAGCCTGCCCGCTCAGTAGGCCCACGGTTTTGGAGGAGTCGTCTGAGGAGCTCTTGGGGCTGGAGGGGTCGTCTTCTTGACCCAAGGCCACCTGGACAGAGGAGGTGGAGGTGGGGATCGAAGGAGAAAATAGAGAGAGAAAGTAGTTATAAGCAAGGTAGAAAACGTGGACAGAAAACAAATGAAAGGCTTAATCGATACTTAATTTACTGCTCACACCTTTCGTGGCAGTAACCGTGACATTCTATCAATGTTATATATATAAATAACTTGTTGAATTTCTGCAGGTATTGTTATACATCCCTTTGTTTAGCCTGACCGTGAGGGAAAATGCTTCTTTATGTCTAGTTTTCACAGAGCAAATGTGATTCCCGAAGCTCTCTAGTAATGGGATCTTATGCCTCCTTTGAGCTACTTGAGGCCAGAGGGATCAAAGAAGTGATTCAAACTGAAAATCCACACCGAAACTAAATTCATATAAAGTGCGTTACTCCTGTGGTCTTTGGCAGTTTAATCAATATTTGTGAGGGAGGACAATTTTCTAAAAAGTCTATAATCCTGTAAAACACTGAAGTTCCCTTTATTACAAAGTGCTTTTTAAGGTTGTTTCTCACACAGGTACGAGGTTGATTTACTTATGAAGTGTCTAAAACACTCCATTCCCTAAACTCCTTAATCCAAGGTACCATTTGAACGTTTCATCTCATTTTCAGTTAAATAAAGTCACACAAGGTCACTTGAAGATCATCTCATTGAGTGTTCATGTATAAAATGTTAAAGGAAGATTGTCAAGTAGAGCGACTCCTTTGCTTCTTTAGCTCTTTAGTCTGAGAATAGGGGGAAATCTATTAATACCGTTGAAAGATTTGGTCAGAGGATCAAAGTGTTTGTGGAAGGGGAGGTGGGCTAGCGGGGGGGGGGGGCGAAGAATAGAGCGGAAGAGTAATTAAGACTTTTTTAATTAAAGGAAAAGAATCTGTATCGGCACACACACAAAGCTGTCAGATGTTAACATCTGCTGAGGGGAAGGAGAGGGGAGATAACACACGGCTGCTGTGCTCAGCAGTCGATTTGTGAAGAGGGTATGAATGTAAGAGCAAGGTAATGGGTCATTATTCAACGGTAATGGTCTGTAAACAGGTATCTCCTGCCCCGTAAAAAGTCCACAGCATTATTGTGTCCCTTGGACATCGCAGTGGAAAACACACACGCACACACACACATAAAAGCATACACGTCACTTTTGAATTTTGAGTTGTAAACGTGAACAATAAGTGGTGCAAATGCGGGATGAGCTTGTGTATGTGCGCTCTACCCGCAGAGATTCTAAGACGATGCATAATGCATGCACTCCTGTCTGTGCTCTGATCCGTCTACTGTCTTGACTGCAAGGGCTTCCTTATACAGGCTTAGACAGGATTATTAAGTCTGACTCATTTCTATTGCATTTTATGCAGGTTTTTCAATCCGGCTCAGTTTTGTTCACTTGCGTTGCAGTCAGTCAGCGGTATTGATTGTCAGTCTCTCTAAAAACATGTATTTCCTTTCAAAACAACGTGCATTGCATTTAATTGCTTCTGCGAGGATTACCGCTAATGCCGTTGTGGTCTGGAGTTTGGACTCGGATTAGAAGAATCCCCCCCCAACCCACCAACCCCGGGCCACCCCACCTCTTCCTCTAATCTGAGCCTATTATACCGAGGGTGTTAGGGACAGAACTGTCTTGAGGAGGACTCAGATCATTCTCACGGCAGACTTGAGAATCCTGACGTCATTAATTATGAACAAAACAATTTCACGAGGTGAAGACGTATCGGTTTTATACTTTTCAGATTAGTCTTTTTTTTTAAAACATAGCGCATAAAGCTTTGCAGGGGGTTATACTGAATAATGAGTACGGCTGGCCTTCCTCTCTTTTGCATAGTCTTCATTAGAAAGCCTCAGAGGCCAGGCTGCAGCAGAGGGACGAGTGAGCATTGTGCTATTGTTGAACAGAAGATATAAGTGTCTTGCACTGGTGGAGGTGTCAGATTTGCAGCATCGTTGTCATAATACAAATTTCAAAATGAGCGTAAACTGACTCTGAAAAAAATACTTGAAAACACTGTGTGGTCGTCCACACCTCCATAAAGCTTTTTAATGCATTTGTGATTTAATTTCTGCATGTAAAATGTCACTTTTTGAGACTTTACGCAGGTGTTCGAACCCTTACGTGATCTAGTGGACAATCAGTGCATCTGGGGTCACAGGGGTCATATGGTCTACCTCTGAGACACTTTTCATCATTAACTATTACAACAATCATTAGTTTTACTCTCCGCCCAAAAACTGCATACTGCCACAACTCTCTCGCCACTCTGCATTTAACTGGGGAAGTATATGAGGTGTAAGATTTAACTATCAGCATGCTTCCCTCCTCCCACTGGTGCGGGGTAAGCAAGTCGAGGTGGCGTAGACTCCAGAGTTCATCTTTTTTAACAATGTTACGAGATGAAGGCATTGCCTCGCTGAATGTTCTCACATTTTCGCACGCACACGACAACATTGTTTTGTTAACAGCTGAGCACTAATGTGGTGTGCTTTTTAAGGTGTTCCTACCACCCACATGCCTTAATATTTAAAGCATAGTACACAAACTCATCCCTTTGATGATGAACCTTAAAATGCTATCGTCCACAGAGTGCAGCTTTAGTGTCCAATGTGGTTCAGTTTGGCACACTAACACGTACACACAACGACGTTCATGTAACAGTGTGAAACGTAGCCTCCAAAGTGCAGAACAAGGTGCCTTCAGAATAAGTTTTGTTTTGTTTCATGAAGCTTGGCAAGATGTATCCCGGCTTTAAGTACTGTTGGCAAAGTGTGGGCGATGGGCAATCAGGTCGTAGTGAGGGGGCGGAGGTTCGGGTGATTTTGTCATTTGTCATGTGCGCTAAGTGAGTCAGTGAAACGGCTGGAGAGGATGGGAGGTAGCTGCAGGCTCCGTCGCCGTGGTAATTGTGAGTCATTCAGCCTCAGTGAGCACAGGCCGCAGGCCTTTCTCCCAGCGGGGAGTGTGGGGAGGGAAACGATCCTCACAAGCCTGCCAGCTCCACAGGCCATAATCAGCCTGTTACAGTGACAGGTACACCGCTTTAACCCCCCCCCCCACCACACCCGGTGACAGAGGCCCACTACGGCCATAATGCAGCAGAGGGATCAGGGAGCTGCTTTGCCAAAACCATCGCCGTAACTCTCATGGAAGCAGCGGAAGGGCGACGGACCAGTGTGTCCCCCAAAGGATGTTGTTGCTCCTACTTCAGGGTGATCGTTCAGACTTTACTTGTTAAGGTTCTGGATCCGAGCGAGGCTTTGCCACCACCCCACCAAAAGCTCCGAACTTACTGCTTCAAAGACGTTGAGCCTGAAGCTGAAGAAGTTATTGATTAGTCAATGAATTAAAGTATCATTTAACTGTACTGTACTGTAATAAAAATGGGTAAAATGACCATGCTCATGGTGAAATTTGATTTATGAAAGTGATGAACCGACAGCCAATCGTCATCTGACTTTAGAGCTCCCCTCAGATCGACGGAGCATTCGGGTAAAACTTTCACCACTGGTGAAAAGTATTCAGGAACCATGTATTGCCATTAGTTGGTTGAGACCAGAGCAGAAAGAGAGCAAATATTGGATTTACACGAAGTGGACTACTCCACATGAATTCTAATGTTACTCTGTAAATAGACAAACGTTTCTACGTCGTATTCATTTAAAAGGTGCTATTGTATTTACAACTCGTCTACGCTGCCTCCAAGTGGTCAAAAAAACATATTTTGCAGATTTGATTTGACAAATTAGATTTTGACTTTGCCCCAGAAATGGTATTTACATTGTTGTAGTGTATTAATAGAGTAATGCATCATATATTTATTTCACAAATGCACTTTACATTGTGCATTACAATAAGCACTGATTAGGTTAATGTCCAGGAAAAAGACGTCTAGCGTAGATAAAAAATGCATTTTATATGTTGCAACATTTGAATGCTTCGGTCATGAAGCAGGTTACATGTAATGCAATTCAAGATTTATTTAAGCTTCAAACTATTTGGATTCTCAGTTTGAAATTGTATTTTTATGAATTTGTAATCTGGATTAAAAGAAATGAACTCATTAATACAGATAAATCTTCCCGTAGAGCCACTGAAAGCATGTGCTTGTCATGAGGATCTGAAGTTCAATAAGCACTCCTTTTTTCTTTAGCGGTTGAGTTAAACATTTTCTTCATCTCTAATATGGCATAAATCTTTTTTTCATAAAGACTCAGGCAGCTCAGATTTCTTCAGTAATGTTTTATTCCCTTTTCCCCCTTTGTCTCCTCTCCTTTTCCCAGATTTCAATATGCTCCGTTACATGATTAAAGTCAGAAAATGTCTTTGCCCTTTTAACTAATTCTTCTTCTTGCTAGTTTACATCCAAAAAGGGCTGACGGAGAGAAAGTTAATTTCACAAGAAACACGTCGTTTGACCCTTAATGAATGATTTAATTCCGGCTTCTTGGGCTTCACTGGAGCTTAAATCTACAGTCGGCGAACAAAATCAACCTTTTTTTTATCCTAAACTTTTGTCCCAATGTCCTCTTTCATCCTCCACCCTCTTTCCCAGCCCATTTTGGGCAGCGCCAGCTATGTCGTCCCAGGGGAGCTGGGCTCATTTTGTATGCTCCGAGAGAAACCGGGCTGGAAAATGGCTGTCAAACTTTTTACATTACAGAATATTGACAGTTTGACGGTTTGAGCGGATTAAAGCGCTGCTACAGCATTCAAACGTGTCTAGTAAAAGCTGAAAGGACGCTGCTATTGGAGATTCGGGTACGATAAGCTTCGATTGAATGCTGTTTTATCAAATGTTTATTAATAATTTAATGCCATAGTTCTTCATATTGGATTTTGACCGTTCTCCTCACCAAAAAAAAGTACTGAAAGGCCGTTGGTGGTAAACTTCAAATGACTGTGCGGTTGACAGATGCGTTGATGTTTGTACGATGGACATGAATGCAAAGCATCTCTCGTCACTCTGAAGGTCTGCTCTACATTTTTCTCTTCGACAGGCCACATGTCTCGGACCACCAGACACCAGGACAGCAATCTGCTTCTTTAGCTGAAGTCAAACCGAATGACGGCAAATGTGAGCAGGGAAGTGAAATGTGATCACAAGTGCTTCGTTTGAAACATTTGACACGCATCCTGGCAACAGGTGACCCGTGATCCATCTCAATTGCAATAGGACGTTTAAACGTGTGTTAGGTGACGAGGGGCAATGTGGCACTGGCTTCCGTCTCCAGCAAGATCGCGGCAACACTTCTAAATTGTTGACGGAATGTTGTGTGTTGTCGTCCTGGTACTAAAGTGAGGAGGTCGGCGATGGGTGTGACTTTGACACTGCATAGCTACACAATGTGCCAGTGTAGTGAATAACATTACTTTTGAATGGACTGACAAAACAATCTATTTTTCGCTTAAGGTCAGCAAACCTTTCCAAATAAATAGAAAGCACTGCAGCTCGTCACAGGATGACTGTGAAGTGCATGACCGCACAAGCTGAAGAAATAAATGCGCAGTTGATTGCCGTCCTTTGTTTAAAAAAAAAAAAACACAGCCTCCGATTTAATTCAGAAGAGACTGTACTCTGTAACAAAGAAATAAATCTTCCTATCATCCATTCATCATTCTTGGAACAGTACATCTTTCATGCTCAGCCACCTCCCCTCGGTTGTGAGCTGGTTTAAATGGAAACCCCCAAAAGGACCCTTAGCAGGCCTTGTCTGGACATGTGCACCACTACGACCCTGAAAACCACTGTACCGGCAGCGGGCAGCCTCGTGGTGCAATGCTCACTACACGTTCATTCACGCAGAACCGACTGTTTACAGATTGAGTGAGAATACAAATGGGCTTTTGCACCCCGGTCTCGTCCTGATGTGCAATCCAGCGGCTCCAGTCGCACCACGATGAAGTCGGCGTAACAAAAGCATGAGTTTCTTTCAGCGTTAAACTGCGCTGACAGCTTGATGTTCCCCTTCCAATAAAGCCAAGTCCCCAGGTCCCACATCGCTTTTTCTAATATTGTTTAGATGCCTTCCTGAAAAGATGAAAATTTCGTTCTGTATCGACACTTTCCATAACATTTTCACACCGCAGTAAAACGCCTTTATTGTCGGTTGCAGTACAAGCTCTCTGGAATTAAAACGTCTGTGATGGATTTTACCGCCCTTAGTTATTCATTCGATTGAAAGGATCTATGTGGATCCCCGGGGGGGTCGTACCCACTCATTCTACCAGAGGCGACGAGTCATTTTTCTGTAATCCATCCTCCACTATTCAAACCAGCAGATAAACCTGCAGATAGTCTTCCACGATCTGCTTTCTCCCCCCCTCATGCAGTCAACCACAGAGAAACGCCACAATAAATTGTGCTGGTTTTGAGCAGTCAACGTATTCTGTCTCAGGACAGCTCGGCGCTTCACTTTGAAGGGCTGTCAGCACGAAGTCTCTCCGTCCGTCTCTCTCAGTCTCTCTCTGACCATCTCTGTGGGGATGTTACAGGCCTGAGGGGGGGGTGAGGACAGGCGTTCCCCTGCCGGCTTCCTCGGTGGGTGGTCTTCAGGGAAGAGGAGGGGGGAGGGGGGGGTTGCACCTCCGGGCTCACTCTTGCGGTGCGGTTGTGCATAATCAGGCTGTTTTACACAAACCCGAATTCTCCACAATCTGCCGTTGCAGTCAAATTTTGTGTTTTTCTTCTCTGCAGGTGTCAGTTGTCACGTCAGCACAAGCCGATGCGACCCCCCCCCCCCCCCCCCCCAACTCCACCATCATATCCCGTCGTCCCGTCGTCTTCATCCAGCTCCTTTCCGCCCCACCACCAGCAACATTGTCTGCACTAAAGATAAGTTCCTTTTATCATGCAGCATGTCCTGGATTATTGTCCACTCTCCGCTGAGTGAGATCTTTTTTATAAATGTTGACCCTCAAATAAAAGGGCACAAGCAGTCGGTATTCCTAAATGTCATGGGCAGAGCTGAGTGTTTTCAAACGATAATGTATGAGCTGAACAATGTGCAGTCTTATAATGGGTAAGGCTGCCATTAAAAAAAGTATTTTAACTATATCTAAATAACTGACGATCATTTTCTTGATGAACTCAGTAATTTAGTTTTATCCCTAAAACGTGCAGTAATCTTTCTGCTTGTTCAAAAACAAACACATTTTGTCCGTTATATAAGTCAGAGAAAGAACACATTTTGAGAAGCTGGCAGCGGCAAATGTTTCATATCCTGAAAAACGATTAATTAGTTGCTCAAATATTTTAGGTTGATAGTCAACTCGTCATTGTTGTTCTACAAATGGACACCATTGCATCACAAACCAGATGAAACTATACTATATTTCTCCCACAAATGATCAGGCTCTTGCAGTTTTGTGAGGCGTGTGCTCATCATTATAACAATGGCTAACATTGTTGTGCTGCCTATGATGAAGACGCGGTGACGTCATCACCGTCCCGCTCAAAGACGGGCAAAGTACGGGGACGGATGTCGTCAGCACAACTAACGGTTCTGTCTGCTTCCACTGCAGTTCTGCAGCCAGGCTCTCCCTTGAAATAGAAGCTTAATGAGCTCTGACATGCAGATTGCAACAGTGATGTCAAAGAGCGAGAAAGTCCAAAACAAAACAAGAAAATCAAATTCACTCTGCTGCTGTCTCACACGTGTGCCTGCATGCAGTATCAGACGGTTAGTTTTCTCCATTTGCTTTCCCAGGATTAAGGTGATGTTTCTGCGTCCGGGTGCACAAGCTCAGCCGTCCCGCCAGGACAGCATTCACTGCAAGAAGCATGAATCCAAGGCCTTGTGACTGAGAGGTGTGGTAAGAATTAGCGCAGGGCAGACGCCGCTTTTTAATCTCACACACGAATACTTCGGTTTGCCCCGTGTGTGTGTGTGTGTGTGTGTGTGTTTGAGCATTGTTGCACCGTGCCGTCTGGTGCAGTTTCGAGAGCAACTACAGCCACTTCTGCTTGCAATTGTGTCTTTTGTTGACTCTTCCGTTGAACTGCGATGTTATGATTCAGGGCTCCCATCGCTGCGGTGCTCCATGTACAGCCTCACAACAATCCCCTCTTTGTGGCGGAAGGGATTTGGGCTCTGAGAGGCTTTCAATGTAAGAAAAGAGGTTGCACTAAATTGACGTGTTAAATAAGTGCGTGTTTCCTTGCGGATGGCAATGTCAAATGGAGGTGCAAGTGGAAAACATACTGTTACAGCACTGGAACCTTTTTTTGCCATATAATACAACTGTGATCTTTTCTTTCAAACTACCTCCATGCACAGAAAACCTTGGACTACATACTAGTGTCTTCATTGAAATTCAATCAGCAAAAAGACAACATTGTGTTCAGGGCTCCGGAGGTGAATTCTGGGATCAGGCACGATGGTCAGCGTCTGCATGCGCACTGAAAGCAATCAGGAGGAATATAAAGCCGCCCAGTCTCTCACGGCCACAGAGAGACTACCTGTGTGAAAGAGCAGCTGCGTGTGAGCTCCACATGAGGATGTATGACGAGCCGAGTGCCCGAATCCCCGGCGATCGTGAGCGTCTGCAGTTCACTGGGGGAGTCAGGTTCAACGGCCCTCTGTTCCACTTTGTTCTTTCTATTGGTAAGCGTTCAGATAGTTGACCTTCACCCCTCCCAGTTTCCAGCAGCTGGCGTGTGGTTTCACGGCTGCCAACCTCGTGCTGTACACGGTTCAGCCGTACCGCTGCGGTTGTAATTATATGTGGATTAAGTTTGTTTTCTTGAATGCTTTTGTGCAAAGGGAGGAAACGCTGTGATGACTGTCAATGAGGTGCATAAACCTCGGAGGCAGGTTTTTTTTAACTTATTTTTTTAAGCTCCTATCCATGTCTCCTCTCTCATCAACACTCCTCCTCCTGTACTATATCTGCTCTATTTTCACTGAGTCAAAGTCTCTCCTATTGCCTTCCTCTGCATAATATGTGAGCACAGTTCAACTTGTATCTGCTTCATTGGTTTATCAATAAATTAACCAGCGCCTCGTTAATCAGTCGACATCGGCACGATGAACAGCACATTTTTCTGATCATTCATTATTCGTTTACGTGATTTTTAAAGCCAAAATCCAACATTGGATTTTTCAGCTTCTTAAATGGTGACGCTTGCTAATGAACACTTTCAGCAATTTTTTTGTCATTTGAAAAAAATCACATGATATGCCATTAATTATCAATTAATCAATTTAAAGTGGATTAAATGGTCAAGAACATAAGAGAGTTACATGAGTTAATTGCAACTGTATTTAACATTTTGGCGCAGCTTAACACAAAAAACGCAACTGAACTGACACTTCATTTCAAACTATCTTCCTACATATCCCACAGATTATTATTATCCTGATATATGCATATCAGCCACTTAATTCACTAAAACAAATCCAGTCATCTTGCCGAGCATCACAGAAGAAAAATAACCGCTGCCAACATTCAATTTCAAGCAGTCAATTAAACAGCTGAGATGGTTTATATTATTCACAACCCACCATTCAAAGACAGAGAATAATTAACATTCATCACGTAAACAACAACTGGAGTGGCACCTTGTGTTAATAGTTGTCTATCAGTAGTCATTTGGTAAAGGCCCCTCGAGACCCAAACCCTCTCAGGGAACAGCAGAGCTATTACAACAGAAAACCATACAAATTGAATTTGAATGCATAAGCTTTCACGGTTATCAATCATGAAGCTGTTGCATCATGAAAAGTTACTAAATGTATTGATTGCTCCATAATTTATCCATGTCACGTGGCCAAAAATCTACCCGGGATCGTCATGTATATGTTTTTCATGGATACATGGTCCGGAGAGAGAGAGAGAGGAAAGGCCCGAATAAATGATCGTTATCATTATCCACAGATTTTATGGGTAACAATAGGCCGTGGTCCTGAAGCTGCAAGAAAGGAGACAACACAGATATAAGCCTATTACCCCACACGCTTTTATCTAGTTGTACAAGGGCTGAAAAGGCACTTATCCCCCCCCCCACATTTTAAGTCAGCGTGTGGTCTCTTTTCTCAGATCTGTTGAAACAGCTGTCTCCCGACTAAGTAAATCTGTGTGTTTAGTCTTTTACGAGGCGTGTCTGTCAGACCTCAAATTATCAAAAGGCCCATTGCTTCCCCCTGTGAGAACCTGGAGACTTTAACATGAAAACCACAAGGTCATCGTTTCAGGGACGCTGACACACACGGGTGCATCAAACAGGCACTCCACCTCACTCCGATATTTTCTGCACTAACATTTTCTTTTTGTTATTATTATTTATTTTTTTTGGAGCTCGCTCATTTCCTGAGCCCTGTGATACTCAGCCCAGGGGTTTCCGAGCAGCACGGTGTACAAGTTTTCTCATGTGAATCACGAGCTGATTTCTCATTAAAGGATGCTTTTTAATAAATCGGCGAGCGAACATGAAAGGAGGAGTGGGTGATCCAATTCGATAGGATGGTTATGCAATTTGGGTGGTATTTATTAAGGCTGCAGAGCAGTTCATGCACACATCTGGTGTTACAGGACAGTGGAGGTCCTTAGAAGGTATTGTAACACATGGTGGTTTTTATGTAGCTGCCACAATAGAGAACAGAGGTTGTGGTGACAATTTTCAACTCAAAGTTATCTCATCAGCCTCAGATTAATCATATCCAACACGATCTTGAGGGTCTTCAGAACAAAGACTTTACCCAGAAGAGCTGCTCGCCTCTCTGTGCTCCATCCTCTCTGTCTTATCGTAAGTCTCACACACCCCATGTGCATTACTTTGCATCCTCAAGGTTGCACCGTTTGAATTTCATCGAAGGTGCAAACAAATTATGGAATGGGACTTATTTTGGGTCTAAGTGCTTTGTTTTAAGCCAGATGTGCAGGGTAAACCCACTTGGTTCAATTCACATGTCAGCAGTTGGATTGTCTCACACAAGTTGCGTGATGAAGTAAAGTCTGTGCATAAAAATTGAAAAAGCGTTAAGCTTTTGTTTGTTTTGCCTCTTTTCTTGCCTGAGCAAACCACTGGAAGGAGCCGCTTGCGACATATTTTCACTTTTCGTGTAAATACAACTACTGTGACTTTCGTTTGCAGTTACACACCTTCGATGGAGACAAACATGGACACCGAATGTCGGGTTATAAGTCGGAGGTGGCTCTAAATCGCGCACGGACACCGGGTGGCACGGCGCGCTTGGCACGGGTATCCGCTGGGAATACAGCGCACCCGAGCCGAGCAGGGTCAACGTGAACGTTATTCACTTCGTCATTCGAAGTTTGTGCCAAAAATAGAGTGTAAAAAACGTTTGGAAGCAGCGAATGTGAGCACAGCATTCGAGAATGGTCTCCGCCAGGCGACACGTCTGGTGTTCTGGAACCATTTCCAGCAGCATCATCTCAGCTCTCGCGGTGACCGTTTCCACATGTTTATCAGGATGGTTTATACTCGTCTTATATTCTTTGGTTTGTGAGTTTTCGGTGTGAAATGGTGGGGCAGACACCTCGCCGTGACGCAGGTGGACCACGACGTGTTACATGGTGCACACATGGTAAATGTGTGCAAAGGCGCGTAAAGACAGTGTGACTTTTCCCCCACTCCCACTCCCACTCACCAAACAAGCGGTTCCGTTGAGGAGGAGCAGGATGAAGCCGCGGCTGGGACGCATCATTCCGGCGCGTAAAACCCACAGCTCCCCCTCCCCGGTAGCAAGTACACACAAAAAATAAAAAATAAAAACTCCCGCACACGGGATTGTCCTCCTTCAGGAAGATGTTCTTCCTCCGGCACCGGATCCCCGTCGGCTGTCACACGGTCCCATGTCCAAGGCAGAGCAGAACTTGAGCTTCCCCAAACCTAAAACACCGGCGGAAACCACTTGGAGTCCCACACGTTTTGTTTTTTTTCTTTTTTCTTTTTTCTTTTACACCAATCCCGGGTTTGAGTCAAATTGGTTGCGGGATGAGAAATCCATGAATGTGCGGTAGGCTGCTATTATCCATGCAAACCAACCGAGAAATCCCAGCTCAGAGTGAAACGGGCTGACTGGAAACTGAGTTGATGGGATCTGCTCATTGGTGCCAGCGGAGATGCAGGAGTGATGGAGCTGCAGCCTCCCGCGGAAACTGAGCGATGCTGAGTCTGGCAAGAACTAACTCACGTTTTAACATCCCCCCCCTCCCTCTCTCTCTCTCCCTCTCTCTCCCTCTCTCTCTCTCTCTCCCTCCCTACGTGTGTGCGGTCTCTGCACTTTTCTTGCCACAAAATGTATTTTCTCCTCCCCCCATTCTCTCTTTTTCCCCTCCCTTATCTCTAGCTCTCCACCTACCCAGCATCTCCCTTCTTCTATCTTACTCTCTCTCTCTCTCTTTCAGACCCTTTCTCTGATCTCATCTACTCAATGCATTCTGCTTACCATCAAGTACACTGAAAAAAATGATGTGTTGAATTTACTTAATTTTTTTTAGGTAAGTAAATGCACGAAATAAATGTATCTAAATCCAGACATATTTTTTAAGTAAATTGTACTCATTATTTCCAACTAATTTCAGCCTATTTTTATTTATAATTTCTGCTCAACTGTTTTGAGTAGAGTTAACTCAAATTTATTAAGAAATTCCAACTAAACCCATGTTCAGTTTAATCAAATGAATTAGGTAACTGTAACTATTCTTTTTATTTACATTCTAATCAATTTATTGTTTAAATTATACATACTAAAATTAAGTTTCATCAAATGAAATGCCATTGGTCAATATCAGTGTATTTTATTCAAAAAAAGCAAAGGGCATATTATAATACACCTTACATAATAATCTAAACAAAAGAAAGAACATTCTTTTCCACAACTGAATGTATATATATACACACATTACCTATACATATATATATATATATACATTAAATGTTTATATGTACATTACATATATATATACCAGTTGCTTTAACGCTAGAAGCCCCTCAACACAATCCAACAGACTGAGCAACAAATAAACGACACTATCAAAATCTTGTGCTACCTCTTATTCATTTTTCTTTAGATGGATATGTTCTTCTATTTTGTATGTTCTATAAATGTGTTGTATTTATTATCTTATCTTCAGTGCTTCAATGAGGTGTTGCAGACTCTTCAGGAGGCTTTAAAATCAAAAAGTTCCAACAGAGCTGTGTGTGTGTGTGTACTAGAGTACCAGTCATAATATATATGTATATATAAAAATAGAAAAAAAATAAACAAACAAATCTCACATGCTCAACTAAGGCACAAATGTTGGTGTATTATAAAAAAAAAAAGACCAAGTGCATTGGGAACAGACTTATTCGTCAGCGAATAAATCAAGACATAATGCAACATGTGACTTAAACCTCCAGAAACTTTTACTCTCCGATACTAGCAGAAGATGAAAATAGCAAATCTGTGTAGAGCCAGAACGAGACTAACTGTCACATCAATAAATGGAACAAACATCTTTTCAGTGTGCCATATATATCGTTTACCCGGGTTTGACTGGTGCTTTTTAATTACGTCGACTCTTTTCTTCTGCAATGCAATGAGATCAGTTCACAAGAGTGGCTGAAGATTTCCTACAGTCCAGCATCTATTTTGTTCCTTAGTCCAAGGATTTGGGGGGAAAGCTTTTCAGCATCCATTCGAAAGAGCACTTTCTGAAGGAATTCGTAATAGTATATTAGCTCTTTGGGGTAAGCCATGTTCAGAGCGTAGATGACTCCCAGCATCATTGCACAAGCGCGGGCCACAGATCCACAGTTGTCGAGAATGATTACTCCTTCAACGAGAATTCCAATGTCATCACAATGTCGCATTTCTCCACCCTCCTTGTTGATGACATATATACCCATGGTATGCTTTTGCAGGTCTCTCAGGATGTCATTTCCTTCAATGTCCTGTATGTGTAAAGAGAATAGGAGAAAAGAACACGATTCATGAAATGTATTTAATTTCAATGACGTATACTTTACTGTATGAACATTGCCACCATACATAATAATCTCTTAGATGAATCTGATCCCATTTTATATGTATTTAAATAAAACTATATATCTGTGAGGTGTTATTAAAGATGTACATAGGAACGACGATACTGTGCAGCAAGTTGTTAATTTTATATCAATATTCTCAACCGTCTGTCAATGATAACATGAACCTCTGAAAACGTATGTGGGTGACATTAGGATCTTAAAACATAACATGTGACAGGCAAATCCATCCCAATGACTTACTATATACTCCCAAACGAGCTGTCCCTCGTCCTCACCCAGGTAGATGCAAAGAGCCTTTAGGATAGCTGTCCTTTTCAGATTGACATCACTTGTCTCCTGTGTTAAAGAATTACAATTAGTAAATAATAATAAGAAATACATAAATAAGTACAACAATTTCAATAAACTGAACAATATTTATAAAATGTAATAACCTAAATGTACAATATAACTTAATGTTTTCATCATCACATATATACATGACATTTTACATGTCATAATGATTGGTGTACATATTTACTTCTTGCAAAATCTCCAGATGTTTAGCTAGTTTCTGGCCAGCAACTCCTCCCTTCATCTGGAAGATGGATGTCAATTGGGCTAAATGGCTGTCCGACCGTGCCATGAAGGTAGATTCCAGTGGGATGGCTGTAATGCGTTTGAATTCAGCATGTATCTTATCAAAGAACAAAAAGACAAAATACAGAGTATTGGTGCAATATTCTGTTGTACAAAGACAAGAGGCACATTGGGAAAATAGCTAGCATGTGCTTACCTCATCGATATGGAAAAGTGCAGGCCAATCAGGATATCCACACTTAATATGAAGGCCACGTCCAAAATGACTATGTTTTAGTTTGTAATGTTTAAGAATCTTTGATCGCCTAGACACTTCAGCGCCACACAGTCTTTACACTGCCACATAAACTAGACAAACAACAAAGAGAGAAGAAAAAAAAAAAAATAGTGATGATGTTTATACAGTCACCCGTGGTACTTAAAACTCCTGCACTGTAGAGCTAACAAAAGATGAGTAATTAATTTAAGTCATTGTTTGTCCCAGGAAACAAAATCATTTGCACAAAAGTTGTTGAGTGCCTACATATGATCAGTGGCAGATTTACTTTGCTCTCAGCGATAACTGCCCTATAGAGAGCAAAAATACCACAACATTACAGAATATTTATCCTGAGCAGTACTGCTGGGATCAGCATACCTGTGAAGAGTTTGTTTGTTAAATGTACTAACCAAAACTTTATGAGGTCCCCAAAGAGTTCCACATCACACCAACATCAGATAGAAAAAACTGCAAAAAAAATACAAATATACCTAAAAATACAATACAATTTATTTTAGGAAAAATAAGTAATGTTCAATAATCATTACTGACTTGGGTTAAGATAATGACTCAAATTAAATCCCAACAAACACATTTTGTATTTAAATAAACCCTCATATTACTATAGAAATGAGCAACAGATTGCAGAAAGGTTTCTTAAACATTAATTATTCATATATAATTTTTTTTATTCAAAAAGAATATATATGATTAGTATCAATTCTCAATTATTAACAGACAAAATACTGTGGGTAGGCTACAATAGTTAGTTAATTTCTAATGAAACCAGAGCTGAAAACGAAGCTAAACTATTTTGGCACGGCAGGCAACGCCAATATTATCCTACCCATTTAGTTTTTGGCCAACAACTAAAAAGTATTTTTAACCGGACAGTGGTCATGAATCGACCTTGCTTGTCCTCCTCTGTTATCTACAGAGCAGCTGCAGCTTACATTTTCCCCGCATTGAAGCGCATTTCCTCCGTGCTCTCAGAGCTACCTACATGTTTAAGCTAACGCTAGCTCATTAGTGTATAGCCGAGAAAAGGCACCACAAAGGGAAAATATACCACAGAAAAGAGTTGAGCAGAGCAGAGCGCGACTCACGTAATGGCTGTTAACATTAACCCATTTGGCGCGAGCAGCAAGCGCACTTTTATCAATAGGATTTCAGTTTAGTTATTGTTCCTCCTAATATTACCGCACTGATAGGTTCAAGTTAAAAATACACTTAAAGTGGGTCCATAACGTTAAACCTTTCTACATGCCGAGAAAGCCGGGAAGGTGAAGCTACAAGCTATTAACGTTAGCTAACATTAGCTATCAGCTAGCGTTAGCTAACGTTAGCTATCAGCTAGCGTTAGCTAGTCAATTGACATTGGTTAGGTTCGACTTTTAGTGGCCACAAACTCACGAGAAAGTCCAACAAGAAAAGCATTTGATGCATCACGCATTTATATTGATATCATCGGCACCAGTTAGATAATTATTTTCACTTAAAACGAGTCTACTAATGCTAACCTAGCCTTAATGATGTAGGCAACATTAAGCTAACGTTAGCAGCTATAGCCTCAGTTAACATTTTATTAACACACAGCAGACAGCCAACTACTTTTCTAAATCCGGTTAAAGTGAAAATATAATACAGCCATGAATTTAAGATGTTTACTTACTGAAAACGTAGAGCCTTGGATATCCAGACAGCCAGGAGATATAGCAAATCTTTAAAAGTGAAAAAGATTCTCGCGTCCTCCAGGGGCGGTTTGTGGTCGCACATGCGCAGATGTGGAAGTTGAATGTGGTTGTAAAATGTACACATTTTTTTCATGTAACTTTTAAATGAAGGAAATAAGCTTTTTCTAAACCATGGAAGAATGTGTTAAGATTAATTAAAAAAGATAAGTAGGATTCAATAACACGTTCAAATCAGTGAAATAACCTTGAATAAATCAAGTAATATTTAAAAGGGGTCCGAATCATTTTTTTCAGTGTAAAACGACAATAGAATCAGTAACCAGCAGAGCTACACAACAAAAAACATCTGTTTCCAAACCGTAACACATCGTTTTCTCGTGAGACCTGTTTAAAAAAAACTGCTTCAGTGTTGGGTGAGTACAAATCACAAAAACATACCAACATATTTGACTTTGCGTTGCATCGTAGTGCACAACGACTTATTGTGGTGAGAAAACTCACGCTTTGTTATCCGACGGTTTGTCCTCCCCACCGGTCGGCCTGTGATCCGGAGTCCCGCTGAAGAGTATCGACGTTCCCCGTGAGCCCCGATGAACCAGTGACCGTCGTCCCAGTGGGAGTGTGATTGATAAAGACTTTCCCCAACAACACACAGTTCATTAGGAGCAGGTTAATGGAGTGAAATGCAAAATAACTCTACGCGGGTCCCCTGGCTGCCTACAGCTCCATTTCTGCTTAATTAGACTCATAGATGAGTTTCTCTCGCTCTGTCCGTCTCGCGGAGACTTTCCATTTGCCCGTCTTCCTCTGCAGCTTCCTCTTCAGTCTGACACGACGGACAAAGACCCGGTCTGCATCTGTCTGTCACCCAACAGACCCTTTCTTATCACTCTTACTTTAACTTAAACCCTCTGATCGGGTGTTTTTCTTTTTCTGTACCTGCTAATAATGCATGGTGTGCTATCTGCTAGCGCTCGTACGAAGCGGGTTAATTGATCTCAGTTCTGGGGTTAATTGGCTCGACGGGGCCTGACGATGGGGGGCCTGACCCTCGGGAGATGCAGGGTCAGGGCTGAGGGGGGTCATCAGATGAGGCCTCTTCAGTCCAGTGTGACAAAGACATGAAAGGGGTTTGGCTGCAGGGAGGTCTTCAAGACTGCTGCTCTCCCCCACCCGTCCATCGCTGCTGATTATGAACCAGGAGATGCTGATGAAAGATGGGAATGAGCTCATCGACTTTGCTCGATCTCTCCCACTCTCTCTCTCTGTCTTTTTTATTGGATTATTTCAGAAGCCAAACGTGTCTCTGTTCAGTTGCCGGCGGTATCAGGGAGCTCTCTGGGAGAGGAAAAAGCAGACACATAAAGGGAGATCCACTCCCCGGCCCACAATCTGAAGAAACAGCAGCCACAATAAAACGCCTTTTAAAACGGAGCACGTTCATTCATACGTTCACTTTCACTCCTGCACAATAGTACGGGGACGTCAGTCTGTATACTCTCTTGGGGGGGGGGGGGGGCAGAGAAACGGCTGTTATTTTTTACTTACTTGAAAAAAAAAAAAAAAAGCTTGGGGCTAAGATACCCATCATTTGACACCCAGGATAAACTTATCTTATAATGTCGTTTCGCAGAAAACTCGTCAGCATGACAAATAGTAAGGCATGTTTGTGTATTTTCCTTTTCTTCCGCTTTCCTGCCAAACTCCCAACAATTGTGCTCAATCATTGCATTGCTCGACACGTAATCCTATTTCACAGTGAAATCCAGTTTGAATGAGGAGCTGCAGGCAACAGACGGGCCCGGTGAGATGTCAGAGACCTGGTCTGCACCCTTCATAGGTGAGTATTGGCTGCCCTCTTGTGGTCTTTGTCTGTTCTGCAGCCCCCCGGGGTGGAGGCACGGCTTGAGAAGTGGTGGTTCCAAAAGGTGATGGAAGGTCTTTTAATGGTCAGTTTCCCCCAAATCTGGAACCGTCCAAGGGACATTTAAAAGTGCAGATAGTTTGGGTATTATTGGTCGAGGTTTGTTGAGGTTTCCTTTCTGCTGTTCCCCTAAACAAGGGAAGTGAATTGAGTTCAGTTAGAGAATGCAAAAGCAGCATCCGTTTCCAGAATACCTGCTCTCATTCGTCTCATCCAAATCAATTCAACAGTTTGAGCACTCTTACTCATGTACCTTTACATTCCTTCATAAATTCCACAACACTTAACACAAATGTTAAAACATGGAAAGAGTCAAGATTCCTTTTTTTTAACTTTTTTTTACTTTGTATATTCTTAGCCCAGGTCCATCCTAACTTGTCTAAAGGTTCACGCATACACAAACATACACACATACACACACAAAGTGTTATTCCAGAAGGCACCTGGCTCAGGGCTTTACATTGACACTGCAATTCAACTTGAACTTGAATGTAACTTTAACTGATTGGACAAAAAAAACAGGAAGCAAATTCCATCGTTGACTCAAATCCGTTTTTCACGTGTGCCTTTTAGGGAATACGCCCGCCACCTGGAGGCCAACCTGGGCTCAAGTCAAAGTTTCCCCACTTTCAGATGATGTCAATTAAAGTCTGTGAGTGTTTGGGGCTTCGTGGGGACTGAGCCTTTTCTCTGGAGCCAAGAACGAAAATCGGTTTCCAATTTTATTAAGAGCAGCGAGGACATCGTTTCCTGAATTATTTATATATAGAGTAGCTTTTTTTACAGTTTGGTAGAGCACATTTTGAGTCACTATATCGTATTGAAAAAGGATTTGACCTTAACTTAAACCCGATTGAGCCATCTCTACTACTTAGTTGAACTATGTTAATGTAAAAAAACCACGCTTTGATTGTTGTTATTATTGCAAGAAATATATCTTCCACTTTTTTGTCCACGTTTTGTTAGTAAAGCTTTAAAGGACTCTCCAAGGGAACTGGCCGTTTTCTTATTTTTAAAACTTTCCTCATGTTGTGTGTGTATTCATTTTAGCAGATTGCTCTCGTCCATATGTGATACAGATGAGCTTGTAGCCTGAAGTATTGCGTGTGGCCAGATGTGTTTGCTGAGTGAAGAACAACTCTGAGCTTCTGCAGCCACTAGGAGGTGCTCTGATCAAAGCAAACCTCTGAACACCTCTCCATGAACTCCTCTGGTGTGGGTATCAGTAACCATCCGTCAAACATGGGAGACTAATGTCTGACACCGAGAACAAGGTGTTTTCTTTGCTGCAAGTGTTTCCTCTACGGTGACGGGCTGAAAGGAAAGAAACGGGTCTATTTCCAGCTGCTGTGGGTTTAGGACATATAGATCGGATCCAGCTTCAGGTCTGGAACATATCTATCTTGTTTCATGAAGCAATCCTGCACCATCTGTATACCACAGCAACACTAGGAGGGTAAAGACATGTCATATTAATAGCAGTTAGAGTTCCCTTTCTAAGCCTTCACCACCTCTCCGTTTTGATCCTTAATCTCCAGATATAAATATATGAAGCACTTCCAGCTCACAGTGGACCATGAGCTGCTCCGTGGCAGCGCAGTCAATCACCGTGTCCCCTACTAATCAACGTCTTAAGAGGAGAGGGCACAATAACAGAGACGGGTCAGGAGGGAAGCAGGAGGGATGACAGACACTGCCACTGGAAATATAGAGAGCCGAGGGATGAAGGGAGGTTTAAATGTGGATTGAGGGATGAAAAGAGGTCTTGATGAATGGAGGGGAATCAAGTCTCCAGCTCTGGGGAGGTCTACGCACTCAGGAGCCATTAATCCAGCACAGATCCCCCCCCCCCCCCCCCCCCCTCTTCTTTATGTTTAATTTCCTCCTCATATCTTAAGGAAAAGAAAATAATGTTTTAAGTTTTCTGTTTGTTTGTTCCCATAATCAATATTCTCTTATCATCTGTTCAATCACTAACTTTAGAATATGGCTTCTGTATTTTAATGCCTGTCTAAATTCTCTATCTTGTTCCCACTAGAAATCACTTTCCAGTTGAGTATAAGTTTGGTGTTCACCTTCTTTGCCGTGGGATCTTATGTTGACTTTAAATGGACCACAAGGTAATTGAGTCGCAGGAGTGAAGGGATACACATTTGGGAATTGTCCGTTTTTATAATTTCTCCTCTGTCTTTCCTTATTAAAGAGGAGAGGATTACTTCCAGACGTTGAAAAAGAGGCGTGGAGGCGGGTTGTGTTGCAGACACACTCACGGTGAGGATTGTTTACCAGCCTGTAGCTGAATCACCACATCTTTTACACCAGCATTATAACGGCCCACGGTCGTTCACGTGCATGTAAACATGTCAATTGGAGGCACAGAGTCTGCTTACGAGGCTTGTAACTGAGTCTGAGTGCAGCTGAAGCTGTCAAATTTCAAGTTTAGAGTAAGGCTATAATTCAAAGATGGCGAAGCAATTAGAAGAATTGCCCATAATATATTTGAAGGTCAGAAGCAAGGACAGCGGTTAGAATATAGATGAAAAGCATCTTCATAAAGCAGGAGAGGACAGGATTATATATTGTGTATATATACTGCACACAGATTGATCTTTCATTTATAGATTCATTTGAAAAATGTAATATTAACCATTATGAGTTGATATGATGTTTGGGGGTGAGGAGAAGAAGAAAGGGTGGAGGGTAACAACACAACATGGTGGACTAAGGTGAAGCTCTGAAAAGAGTGAGGAGCATTAACTAATGTGATGCCAGAACCTGAGGCCGTGTTTAACTGTTTAACTTTTGTCGTGACGCTGAGCTGGCTTTTTACATCAGAATCATTTAGATCTGAAAATAAAGTATAACTTTGTCTTAATTTGGAAGAACATCATTGGTAAAATTGCATTTTTCAGCGGCATCCCTACGAATTCATTTCATCAAAGATTGCATTTCTCGGTTCTGTAAAGGTGGTTGTCCAGTGAAGGTGGTCGTCAGCTGCTAGCTACAGGTTCAAACACTTTAACAACACAAAGCATTAATGTATCCACGTTGTGAGCCTAATATATGGTTTTGTGTTCTACAACGATTTCTATTGACTTCACATCCGAGGTGATTTATGTATATCTGCTCAGCTGCTCAGTGTTCTCTGTGCAGTCGGTGTTTCATTGCTTTGCGTGCAAAGTGAGGCATAAATACAAGGCGGCCTCGCATGCACATAACTCTCACACCAGACTCTCATTTTATGGCGGTAAAAGGCGCAAAACGTTTAGCACCTGCTTTCAATGATTAAGCCACTTAGCACCCAGGATGCTGGTGGAGGTAAAATGAAGCCAGCTGGTGGACACTATCATTTAAATATCCAGGAATAACCCGGACACCAGCATATAGCCATAACCATCAGGCCATCACTTTTCATCCGCTCATGTGCTTCCGATCAGTCGGGGGGGCTGACCAGTTTCAGCCAAGGTGTTGGTGACTCGCTGTTGCTGTTTGTTTGGGTTTTGACACCGGGGGGTGAGTGAGAGTGACTCGCTCATATCGCCCGTAGAGTTCGGCTTCGCCCCCACCGCCTGTGCTGTTCAACCTCCCTGTGATAGTAAAAACAAATACCTCAGGGAGCCCAGCTTAGGATTTCCCACTGTGAGGCAGGATGGGTTTGCTTCAAACCCCCGCAGTGTCAATCGAGTGACACAGTTTAAACCAATCTGGTGTTTTATGTAACCTTTGACCTTAAACAAGCCAGTTGGCCTGCTCGTGAACATTTCCTGGAGCCGTGCATCATGGCGGTGTTGCCTCAGGGCCCCAGCCTGAATGCATTTGTGTTTTTGTCGGAGGCCTTTGCAAAGGAAATCTATTAGCGCTGAGGTTTACTTAATCAGCATGAGGGATGGCCATCACTATCGGTTAGGCAATGTAGGGAAACAGAAGCCTTGTCACGAGGTCATGCTCCAGCGTTCCCAAATGAAGGTGTCCTTTGTTAGTTTGGCCCGCTCAACTAATCTGTCACCTGGAAGCTGATGTGAAAAAGGCTATGAGTATTATTTAGTTCATTTATAACTCCCTTCGGTTATTTTACAGTGCTGTCGCTGCACAGAATAAAACGGAAATAAAATAACTCTTAACTAATGAAATTAAGACTTTAATCTGCAATAATGTGGAAGTCGTTTTTCATCCTACACAAGGTGGTAATAAAAAAAGGCAATTTTTTTATTAGAAAGATATTTTTGGCTATACTCCTGGGATTTTATAATCTAAGATGCAAAGCAGAGCGACCAAAAGCCCACCAAACAAATCCAAAGGTTTTCATTAAAAGCCGTTGAACAATGAAAATCTTTCATCACACCTTTCTAATAGATCGTCTGTCACCAGGTTCTCTGACATGCATGTTTATAGTCCGCACAGGGGAGGCTTTGTTGTGTTCGTTTTGTCTTCTTCTCCTCCTTTGGCCTGCCGCCTGTTAAGACAGGCCTGCAATATACATATATATATATATACATATATATATATATATATAATATAAGAGCTTCCTTTTAAAGATGCAGGTGTTTCCGTACGGGGATGTGGGAGGGAGTCTTGTGTTTCTGGTGTGGCGTCCTCGGGTTACACTTTTTAAAATCGTATCAAAGTGCAGCCACCATCAGCTGGGATGTTCTGAGCATCAGACACACAGCGGAGGTCACAAAAGGTGTCAGACTTCAAGGCCGCTTAGCGGGGTACTACTGAGGGGCAAACAGCACGGCGCCCTCAGGGATACGAAGGACAGGGACCCTTTTGAAGCGGGTAGGGTTGCAACTCCGCGGCCGAGTGACACTCCCAAAACCCCACCCAACTTACACACATCACATGTACATTTTAAATGGGAGCAGTCTCGGCAGCGTAACCTGAGAGGAGCAGCAGCCTGTCGGACCGCTGATGGAGTCTCCCCATTGGTCCAAACAGGAAGCGAGCGTGACCCCCGTGAAGCCCCGGGGGCGAATACGTCTCCTCGAATGGTGACAATTGGATTAGTGTCCTATGCAGACCAGACGGCCTTGGGAAATGCCATAAACACACACACTCACACAGGTAGGAGCAGCCCGGGATCACTTACACTGGAAACTTGCACATCCTAAACCAACACATTTTCTGTTTAGCTGGTTGCCTCAAAGGCCCTACAGATAAACCCCCCCCCCACCCCGGGATGTTCAGGCAAACAGCGGCGCGGTTCATCAAGCGCGTGATGTCACCATTTTCCTTTCTGTTTTATGATAGAGGGTCAATAGTATGAAGCGTTATCTGTTTTTCAATGCATGAGTCATCCAGCCCGCCGTGCTGCCCTTTCTATCTTTAGCCGCGCATTTATTTTTCAGCACAGTTCTTTATTTTAACAATCCAGCGGCAGACACACACCTTTCCTTCGGGGAGACACATGGAGTGTTTTACAGCTCTGCTCCCTCACGCCCTTTTTTCCTCCTCCGTCTTCCTCCCCGTCTTCCCTCTTAATGTCCCTCTCTCTTTTTCTTCTGCTGCCATCCGTTCCCTTTGTCTTGAGTGAGGCGACGGCACCATAACTTTCGATGAGTAGACAGATCTTCCGTTCAGTTTGCTCGGTCTGGTCCACGAGTGCAGTGATGAACGTGTTTACATGTTGTATGTGCATATGTGTGCGGTCAAATAAGTGCGCGTACAGCATGTGGCCGGCTCAGAGGAGCAGCGGTGCACACGCTGCCATCAGTCCAGAGCACAGAGCCAGACCTGCTTTAGTGGCCGCCATAATTAAAAAAGCTTTTAGAGGAGGGTGTGCCACTGAAAAGGGGGCAAGGTGGGGGGGCGGTGCGGTAGTGCAGGACAACTGCTTGCAGACAAAAACAGGCTAGGTTTGCATGGCCATACTGCAAAGATAGCAGAACATGTACTTTGAAAAAGTAATAATTTAGTTGAACCTGACGCAAGCAAGACTTGTTGCTAGTATACTGTATATCTGGCTGCTGGCTGCTGTATTATTTCCACCAGTCAATCTCTAACTATCTGTTTATTGTTTGGTACTAAGCAAGTAGACTATACAGTGGATTCTGCAAGCTTTATTTTTTATTGAAAACAGCTGCCTTCTGTGGTTGAAAACTGCAAAGTTGTGAGCCGCGCAGCTCATCTATGAGCTGTAGTCGAGGAGAGACACAGATTCATCTGATAATTCTCTGGAGTATGTTCCTCGCTGTGGGCAACACCTTTCACGCTGAGATAAAAAAAAAAAGAAATCCAGGCAGCCGTCTTTCATAAGCCGTAATGTCGGTGTCTTTAGCGCCTGAGGAGAAATTGCTGATGTGAAGAGGCAGGTGCCTGCAGCAAGGACTATAACCTGAGCAAATGTACCCGACAAATGATGTTCCGAGGGGGCCACTAAAGTCGGACAATTCAATTTCAGACGAACAAACCAAATGATTCCTACTGCCTCATGTCACAATGCTGCTGCTGAGAGATCTTAGTTGCCATTAGCTGATGTGTTTACATGACTAGAAAACATTTATTTTGCTGGCAAAGCTCTGGAGCGTGAACACCGCCAACGTGCATGGAAACAATTACACGTCTGGGACATGCACCCAGTGATACCGGCCTCCAACCCAAACACACTGGAAAGCATAAATATTCATAAGAGGCTCGCGGGAGGCCGGATTAGATATAAATGGGATGCAATGTTTTTTTTTCCTGCCATATAGGAGGAACTGCACGGAGGGGGTACTGTACTGTACTGTACAAAAGGTCCTAATGCATTACACCGGCTCCACATCCACCTTTATTCATCCAAACCAGATTTGTGAATGAGACGAGGTCTGAATTAGTTTGCTGTGGTTTCAAACTGTTTGGGTGGTGCTGCTGTCCAGCGCGTTGGCGTCCGTCCATCAGCCGCTTGAAAAGCAGTGTAGGTTCTGAGAAGTGTGGTTGTGATTAGCGTGGTCCTTAAACTCCAACCCCCCCAGGTTGTGAAAACATTTGAAAAACAGTTTTCATTTCCTTAGCTTAAACTGAGGAGCGTCCCGGTTCTCTCTGTGAACACACACACACACACACACACACACAGACACTCTGCCCTGTGAAGGAAAATGATCCCAGACTCACAGAAGTCCAGCGGAGCAGACCTGCTCTCCTGTGACCTCTCGGGTCACACGGAGGAGCGCTGAGCCGAGTGCGGACCACTACTGTGCCATCGCAGTTTATCTCCACAGACGCTATCGAATGTCACCGAGGGGGGAAAAGACCCCTCTGTTGCTGTACGCAGAGGTAAGAGCAGCAACTTTGGGGAGGAGGTGTGAGTTTTAGGGTTCAGGCGCAGGCCAGAGGTTAAAGGAAGAGGTGGAGGTTAAAGATCGGTGAGTTTAACTGCTCCTACCTGCGCACTGAGTGTCCTCGGTCACGACCATTTAACTGACAAGCTCGTAAATGTTCCCCTTTTTACTGTAATATTTGGCTGCATTTGTCATGTTTCAGTCTGTTTTCAATTACTTTACATCATTAATGAATTGATTTGAAATCTCTGCAACAGGGACCTTTGAATACCCTGTGGGGAGTACCACGCCTCCACTTGAACTGATGTACAGCGCTTGACATGAAGTCGGCCGGTTGTATGGGTGAAGTGGACCCCCCACTGTTGCTCCAGAGGTGGGTGGAGGTGTTAAAGAGCTTGGGGCGGACGGAGTCTCCCGTTCTCAGGCCCAGGTGGGGGCAGAGGGAGTTTCTGGGCTGGTTCTTAAGTTCAGGAAGAGAGCCGGCAGGGGTGCAGGAGCTGAGCAATTACGCTATTTTGGTTACAGGGGAGCTATTTGTTTGCGCGGTTTGACATGTTTCGGTGGACCGGGGGGAGCTGTGCAGTATGGAAAACCGATCGCACTCAAGCGTATTTATTTGTTCTGCAGGCAAAGCAGCCAAACAGATCACGGCTCGGGAAAAGGAACTGGAAGTTGGAGACAAGTAAGAAATCACACACGGAGAGTGAGAGAAAGACAATTTTGTGAGTTTTCCAAACATTTGGGCCTTTTGCTTTGTCCCAGCATGCTGTGCACTGAGTGGGTCCTGTGGAGGTGCGGGTGGTGGAGAGGACACGTCCTCCATCTGCCTGCCCGGCTTTCCGGACCACCGCACGATGCTGGCTTCTCGCCAATGCTGAGATGAGTTACGTTTTGACTCACAATGCTGTGCCAAAAAAAAAGATTCACCAGCAACCAGCAAAAGCTTTAATTTAAATAAGCCTTAATTATCAACAGGATAGCATAATCCTAGAATTCTCCGTCAGCCTATTATTCATTGCCCCCCTCTCCCTTTGTCTCTATTGCTAGGCCTCTTAAGCTCTCTATTCAAGGGGAGACACATATTGTGGTTTGTAGCATATATCACTTTAACACTTTCTTGGGTTTTCTTTTAAACAATAGCGCTTTAACGAGTCAAGTTTGATGGAAGACGGTTTTCATGTCTCGCAAGGATTATCACTTTAGACCCCGTGCAGACGGACTCTAGTTTGCCTGAACCCGGGTTCGTTTTTCACACCTACCCACTTTTTTAATTGCGTGCACATGAACCCAGTGAATCCGATTGACTCCGCTGTAGTACATCCCCCACGCCTGTTGGTGGCGCTTTAAGGTGCTACAGACAACTGAAGAAAACGGAAGGAGAAGACAGGAGCATTCGTATAAGACATATACAAACGAACGGCGTATACAAACGAAAGGAACTGACGATATTCCCGTAGTACGCATTGTTAGCACATTCAGCAGGCACATTATCCTTGCGTTCGCCATTGTTATGAAGTGACGCATTGGGGTTAATAAGGGTTCAGCGTGAGGTTGCATGCAATCACGTGATGCAATCGGATTTCGAGTTTACTCACTTTTGCACTTTGAGTGCGGATACAGTGTGCGGATACAGTGCGTTCGTCTGCACGATAGGGCTATCCGGAGACGGGGTTCACCGGGTTCAGGCTAACTAGAGTCCGTCTGCACGGGGTCTTAGACAACCAAATCCCCAATTGGCAGTAGCAGATTTTATTAGCTGCAGTTAGCTGTTATAGTTGAAAAACACGGTCTACTGCTGGCATATAAAAATAGTCGTGTGAAAGCATCTGGCATTTTAACTCAGTTTATACCTTACATTCATATGAATTTATTTAAATTAAAAACATATTTTTGGGGCATTTTTTGCTGGTAAATAATGCATCCGGAGACATTTACAATCATAATGATTTTGATTCAAGGCTTAATCTGAATGATCACTAAGGAACCGGGGTCTACAGGAATTTAGAAATCTATTCAATTAGGAATCAGGAATCAGGAAACATTTATTGCCAAAATATGTCAAACATACAAGGAATTTGTCTTGGCGGTTGGTTCGTGACAGTAGACAGTGTAACAATAGACAACAAGACAGCAGTGCACAAATAATAAAATAAAGTAAAAGGAAATGCTAACGCAATGGGTTAGTAGAATAAGGCTATGGATTAGTATAAAACAAGAGAATAAAGTTAAAGTTAAAAATTAAAAATATTAAGCATAAAGTGAACTAGCCAACAAGTGACAAAGTGACGAGTGACGACAAAGTGAAAAATAACAGTTAAAGTGACATTTTTCACTTTGTCGTCACTCGTCACTTAATATTTTTTAACTTTTTTATTATTTTAAATTTTTCAAGCTTTGCCCTTGACATGCACTTGAGTCCATTCCCCGGCAACAAGCTAATCCAGCAGCTACAGCGGATATGGAATCAACCCAGCAAAAAGCCCGCGTTCTCCTCCTCCAGAACTATTCATGTTCATAACTCCCTCCATTCATCCCCGTGGGCCGAGCCTCTCGTTGGCAGCGTGTCAGACTTGATCGCCCGTGGCGACATGCATCCAGATCCTGCAGAGATTTCCCCCTGACGGCTCTCAGCGCTCGAGCACATGACCCCACACGTCCGTTCGCGGGGATGCCGACTTCTGCTACTGATGGAGGAGAACTTTGAGCAGCGGCAGGCTCCTTTTATGTTAGTGTGGTGTGTGTGTGTGTGTGTTTCTGCTGATTACACCGGCCCTGCGTGGCGACTAATGACAAAGCCCGACGTGGCGAGCTGTCTGATGGGAGTTGAAATTGTTGTCGAGACACTCGGTCACCCCGAGACTCATTAGGCGCTTGCTTGTGATGTCGGTGGTGACTCACAAGTATGATTGATTATTCCTCCCAGTGAAAATCAACTGCAGTAATGCTGCGTTTTAAAGAACACGAGGTGGCTTCAGAGTCACTGTTTGATTGCGTACGGGGCACAGCTTGGGTTCGCTGCCCCCATGCAGCCTTCTCTTACCATTATTCTTCTGGTTTGGCAGGAGATGCGTCACATGCGCCAAGCTTTCTCACCGGGATCATTCAATTCTCTGTTCTTAATTATTTCTGTCCGTCGAAGCACATCGCACCCGGCAGGAGGTTAAATCTGCTGCATTTACACTGTTGTTACAGTTCTCTCTAGTGTCTGCCCCGTTTTCAGCAGTGAACCCTTTACTTTCATTGCAGCTTTTATTTGAATGATTCTTAACTATTTCAGTTTTATTTTAAAAATTTTTTACTTGAGCAGCATGTTTAGGAGGCTCTGTATAAGTTTCAGTTATGATCATAACGGTAGCGTCGGCCTGCTATGACATATTGCATTACAAAACCTTAAATAGTAAACTGCGTTTGCATTATTATAAATAAATAGTTTAAGGAACTGTGGATTAATAAAATGCATTTAGTGTGCACCAGGATACTGCCATGATTCTGAGACAATGTAATCAATAAAGAAATAAGAATAGTGTAAAACCACTGTAATTTTGAAATTGTAATCAATATAATAACACCACTGCACTGTTATGAATGTATCCAATGTAATGTAATCAACCGAAATGCATGCATGTAATACTTGACAGCACCACTTATATTGACCGAGAAACTTTCATACTCCGAGTTACAAGAACGCACCATCAGTGTAATACCTCATTGGATCACCATGTTCTCGTGACCAGTCAACAATGCACCAGGGGTCACATGTCCAGGGGGCGTGGACGCTGCTTTTCACACCTTTACTGATCTTTATAAATACCTTTTGAATTTTAACATGAGAATGTGCGGTGGAAAATATACTGCCAAGGACATTTGCTGTAGGGAGCTGAATTGGGCGGAGTCATTCAACGGCAGAGTTATTATAGTAACTGAGATGAAGTCACTATTAATACAACAAATCAATATTTGATTAACGAGCTGGAGGAATTGAGGCATGTCGCGAGGCTTTATTTACAGCGGCACTTCCTCCCATCGCCTCCTGCAGGTGGAGGGGCCGATTTTCCATCAAGGTGATTCATCACGAGTCCCTCCTCCCTCTGCTTTCTTTGGGCTTGAGGCCTCTGTCCTGCTCGGACAGCCTCCGTGCCCCCGCCGCACCCACCCCCCCACCCCTTCCTCCCTCCACGATGGATGGTGCAGAGGTGCCGTGGTTGTGATCAACATCATCGCTGGAGCTCCGCCTCCTGCCTCTCCGTCGCCAGAAACCCACTCGGAGACGGTGGCTCTTTGATGCTCGGCGTGTAACACGACCTCCCGTCGCCCGCACATGTAAATGAGCGCAGCCTTGAGTTTAGAATTCATCAATGCCACATCTGGGAGGGCCTGGGAGGGTTTTTAACTTTGACCGATAAAGCAAATACGGCTGCAAGAGTGAAACTTGCCTACAGATGAAGCACTGTTCTGCAGGGGGGGGGGGGGGGGTTGTGTGACTTCTGTTGTTGTCGTTTATTTCCACAGTCTTGCTCTTTACACTAGTGCTCACCTATTTGTTTTTCCATCATTTCAAAAGGTGAACGCGGCCTTGACTCCAGCGTGCAGGGCGGACTCGGGCCGCTCAGCACGGGTGGCCTCAAAAGTGGGATAAGCAGTCAGATTAACAACTTGGGGAGATTTGTTTATGAATGTCAGGCAGTCTCTCGCTTGCCTTTTGTGAAGGAGCAGAGGCCCTAATTTGTCTGGTTAATGCCGCTGATCCTGCTCCTGGAGATTGTCCGAGGTCTCCTTGCTGTAATTCCTTCCAGGCTGCTGTCAGAGGGAGGGGAAAATTATTTTTATTAATCTGTTTTAGAAGGCTCACAGGGTTCTGCTGTTGAGGGCTATCAGAGTGAGCGATGATCAGGCCGAGACAATAGGTTTAGGACTCGCATTAGAGAACCTAATGGTCTTCTGTATCTGTATTAGACACACACGCGCGCACGCGTTCATACACGTCAGAGCGCATCTTCCAAACCAACACACACACACATGCACAAGCAAAAATCACTGTACTCAATTCCTGTACTCATTAGACCAGAGGTCTTCAACGTTTTTTCAGGCCAAGGCCCTCCAAACTGATGGCGAGATGGAGCAGGACCCCCTATTCTACGAGTTTGGTCCGCCAACTTTTATTTTTGAGCTTCGCGCTCTTTAGACGTGAGCATGGACGCGATCTGATTGGCTGGTGCCTGCGCTGTCGTAGGGGGAAGCTGAATGTGTGTGTTGCACATAACGTCTTCTCCATCAATTTATCCGGTCGCTACATAATGTTCGATTCATGTTAATGTGTATTTAAAGACCATACATACAATTCTTATTCTTAAGACATTTAAATATGTGGAAAAAAATAATAATAATGTCAACCAAACATTGCGCAACCCTACTGCAGTACCTGCGTGGACCCCCTTGTTGAAGACGTCGCATTAGACTATTTCCATTTCAAGCCTTTGTTTATGAAAAAGCAGCCAGTTTCCATTACGGTCTTCTGTTTCTGTTTAAACGGAGCAGGGCAGCCATCCAAGAATCAACATAACAAAAGAAGGAAAACAAAAAAGAAATCATAACCCTCGTCAGGCGGCACCATCTATTGTGAAGCCGTTTGTCTTTGTGAAGAATCCTCCCAGCAAAGTTCCCTCTGTGTAATTCTTATAATAAGCTCACTTTGAGTCCAAATACCTGACGCTGCAGCGCAGTGGAGTTCTGTCGTGGGTGGCTGCATTTGTCTGCAGGTCTGTTTACTGCGGTCGCCCTCAGCATGGAGCTCGCTTGGAGTGGGTTCAAGCTTGCCACAAAATAATAATAGATTTTGTGACTTCTGCGAAAGCTTTAAACTCCACGCGTCCGTGCTGCGCCCGGCCCTGCGGGTGGATTAGCAGCGTGTGGACCCGGGCCGCTGCTTGATGGACGTGCCCACGGGGAGGATTGCTGCCGGACAGTAACGACGGCCCACATTTTGAACCCCTGCATCATCAGGCGGAGTGGCACACAGCGACATGATCACGTTTCTGCGAGTGTGGACTTCTGTTTCACTATATGTCCCCACACACACACACACACACCCAACCCCTCTCCTCTAATCGCCTTATGCTTTCACTTTTCCTCCCAGGAAGTGATTTACTGTCAAACACATACCAACAGCCAGCCAGCTACAGACACTGAGCTATCCCAACACACCGGGGCTTTTTGGATTTCCACATCTTTTCTTCGGTGGTAAAACATTTACTTGCTTCAACCTTTCTTTTTTTTTTTTTTTGAATGCTCATCTCTTCATCTGCGATGCCTCAGATAAGATCGGTCGGTCTCATCTGCCCTGGCCTCTCTATGACTCCATGGATTGTTTGTTATTGCAGTGTGTGTTCACGCTGATTTTGTTTCTCTTTGTTTCTCTTTTGTTTGTTTTTACATGAATAGCATTGATTGGGATGCTGGGTAATTGACGACGAAAAAAAATGTACATTTGAAGTGCAAGTAATGTATTTCTGTTATTTATTTTTTGGGAATGTGCGTCAAAGAAATTACCTATTTGATTTTTGGCTGCAAAGTCTCACCACAGTGTTATAGCATTTTCCGGTCTTCACATATTGCTTGTGTGGGCTAAATTGCTTCTTTTCTCTCTGCAGCTTCCACATGTCCTCACTCACTCTTTTCTTCGTCCCCTCTTTGTCCCGACGTGTTTTTCCTCCTCTTCCCTCCTGCCTCTGCATCCGAGTTGGAAACATCCTGCATATCGACAAAGACACAGCTGGTGTGGGTCTGCACGCGGCCCGGCTGATCCAGCTTTATTTCTGCCCCTCTCCTCGTGACGCAGCCGAGCTCTGGAGCAGATGGCTGCAGTGTTCAATTGAATTCTGCCATTGTGCCGCTCGTAATTGGTGCTCGCGAGCAAGTGCCTCATTAATTATGCAAAAAGAACTGTTTTAAAGCATGGCGAGCCAGTCTTGCCCAAGTGTAATTCTAATCAAGTGAGTGTTTTGCTTCATTATGCATTAGAGGATTTGATTTATTGTAATTCTGGGCTGTGGGTAACTAAATTATTTGCGTCTGAATCTTTGGACAAAGGGAGGCGGGATGAGAATTAATGAGTAACGCAACGTCGCTGCTCATCAGCCGTCCTTGCCGTGCCCTTCGGAGAAGCGTTTTCCACGTGTAAGTGTGTAGGGCTGCTTTTGAACTGCAGTCCAGAGAAGTGGGATTAAATGAAAACCGAATGTGGTGCATCTTCACCAGGTGATGAAGCACAAGGCAAATGTTTTTGTAAATACTTTAAAACGTATAATGTGTGCGGGAATAGTAGAGTTTTGTAGCCTGGATTGACATTTTTTTGGTCATGAACTTACCAGCATGAGCATGTAAAGGGGGGAAAGTGCAAAACAACGTGCATTTTCTGCGGGTCCTAAACACAACAATACAATACAATTGATGCTCTCAATGAAATCCACTGTGCAAAGCAGAAATCCCCTCTGTGCTTCCTTTCTTGTCAGTTAAAATGGCAATACAGCGACTTTGAAATTGTGGTTTTGGAAAAAGAAAATCTTGTGCATGGAAGCAATTTTGAGAGGTTGAAAACCCCCTCTGTGGTGATCTTAACTTCAGAGCCACTAAATCAGCTCAAGAGTGAAAACACCTCCCGAGCCCGATCCGCTCAAGCGGAGCTGCTAAATGATCAGCTGAAGTTTGTGTCCGCTCTGTTGGGTATTTGTGTGATTTTGTTGGAAGGTGAGCTCATGTAGCTGTAACCTTCCATCAGTGAAGTGAAAAAAACTAAAATCCCAAAAGGTCAAACACAGAAGAAGTTCACCCAAGTGAAATCCTCTTTCCCACACAATACATCTGCTGGTCGTGCGCGTTCGGATACGACGGACGGTTTGGTTGGCATGTTATCGGGTTTCGCTGGTGGTTTGACTCACCGGCGGATTCACTGGACTGGAGCGACCGGGTCTGAGCAGTTGGCATGGCGCTCGTTGGATGTCTCCCGAGGTCCGGCTGCAATCTCAACTCGCCGTTAATCCTCGGCAATTAGAAATGTCCATCTGGGCCCCAATGAGCGAGTGGAGTGCGGTGTTCTGCACGCGCTCATGCATGAAGAAGTCTGCTGGGTATCGCCGCGGCGTTCTAATTGCATCAGGTGGACAGTATGTGGTGTAGGGTAACGTGTTATCTGTAAGGCTGCTCCTAAAGTAATTTATTCACAGTACTTAGTGGCGTTATTTGTTGTTGCCGTGTGTTGTATGTGTGCATGGGAAATTCTATTCTGCAACATGATTCAATCCATCCCCCAATCGTTGTATTTCATTCTGTGTCTTAAGAATGTCTGAAAGGTATATCTCTGCCCCCACAATATCAGGCCTGCACATACTCAAAGTGAAAAACACTGATTTGATTAGTTCATGAAATTCAAATCCTTTCACTGTCTCGATGCTCTTAATGTCTCCTCCATAATGCAGCAGTCCGGTCATCTTCTATTATATTGATTCCAAAGACGCTGTGTGGGCGATGCAGTACGAATGTATCTCTACTGTACGAGTGGGTGAGCTGGGCTACTTTTTTTTTACTGTAAATCATGTGATCATATGTTGTTGGCGAGCATAGCAGAGTGTGTGTGTGTGTGTGTGTGTTGGGGGGGTTTCGTTGGAGTGAGACCTTGTTAAGTTGTGTGCCAGCTTACACCACATGTGTTTAAACTGGGCCCAATTAAATCATCGCATGCACTAATGTGAGAGGGAGTGTTTAGTGTACAGCCTCTATTTCAAGTAAAGAAAACTTAACTTTAAAGGGTTTGTGTGTATGGGTTTGTGTGTGCACATACATACACACAAACCCGATCACTGCTTCCAAACTCCCGGTGGAGTAGAGAGGAAGCTGCATAGGAAGGTTCCCATATGAACGCTTTAACTGCTTTTACTTGCGTCATTGTTTCTCCTTTTGCGGGAGTCCAAATCTAAAGCCATTGTAACCAAAAATGTAGCAAAAAATTGACGTTAATAATCACTTTGAGCAATAATTAAGAAAATTGGGCCAGCATTCACATTGGCACCTCACTGTCATTTAAAAAAATATTATAATAGCTAATAGAGTTGAAAGGACCTGTTTTTTTTTTTGGGAAAGTTGTGCAGGATTTTTTTGGACGTAACGATGGCGAGCGAGAAGTCGATACAGAGAGCGTGTGTGAGAAGTTTATAGTGTGTGCACAGTCTTTTGGTCAATGAATAAATGGCTACTGTCCCTTCCTGAAGATGGGGGTTGACCCCCCAAAGAGGTTAAAGTTTCTACAACTATGTGCTGTAAGAATGTATAGCGTACTGATGGCGTTAGCTGTTCTGCTCTGAGGTAAGCTGCTAATCAGAATAAAATGCTAACTTAACACATTAACAAACACTGGAATATCAATTTTTTTTCATTCATGAGACCCAGTATGGATCAATCCCACAATGTCAGAGCAATATCTTGTCACGCTTTAAACAAATGGAAAAGAAAAATACTTTATTTTTAAGTGAGTGGTTCAGATTGCCTCTTCATTATAACACTCTGCCAACAAATTATATTCTCAACGCAGCTTAACAAGTACACACGGGTGGTTGTTTCTTTCTACTTCTCGCTGGTATTTCAGAACAAAGCATCACAGTGACTTGCCGAATGCAAATGTTTGACTGACCTAGCAACAGTAACCAACGAGGGACGGGCTTAGCCGAGGTTTCATTTCCTGCACAGTACAAACAGTTACCGCTTAATTATTTTTGTTAAATATTAATGATTACTTGTTTAATGCATCATCATTTGCATGAAAATCCAAAGGTGGAAACCTCAAGCTTCTGTCTGCAGCTCCATTTTTTCACACAAACATTTTAATTTCACCTGATCACCTGACCACGGGTCCATGTAATAACCGTGTTTTGTCATTCTTGGTCACATGAAACTCTAATGATGATTACTGTAATTGCCGGTCAATTTGTCTGCCTCCCTCCTCCCCCATTGCCTCCAAAGCACCCCTCCCCCCACCCCCCAAACTCCCAGCCGTTCTCAATAATCTGCCGTCAGCAGACTTTCCCTGAGTTTTCTCATGCAATTATGTAGAGCTGCATGTTATTGGTTTCCATGGTGAGTTTCTAAGATAAACATCAAAGTATGTGATAGTAGAGAGCGGCTTATTGACTCAAGAGATCTCAGGGCTGCTCCACATTTGACCTTTGACCCGTCTTTATGTTCTTTGACAAGACGGCAGACTGAGGAGACTGCGGGTCTTGTCTCCATCGCGTTCAGCTCATCCCTCATCCTTCCACCCCCTCAATTCACAGTCACTGACTCAGACCTCACCGGCATGAAACAGTCCCCGGGCCAATTGATGGTGATGACATGTGACGTCTACTGCTCATGGGGATACGGTTTTTGGCAGTTTCTTCATGCTTTAAAAATTCACCGCCCAGGTTGATGGATTTCCAGTTCACATCAATGCTCCGACTTGATTTGAGTCGGTATTCGTTTAAAAAAAGTAAACATGTGCCTTGTTGAAATGTTTTTTGTAAATGAGGCTATGGATTTATTTATGTTGAACTTTTCAAAACAAAAGTGACAAAGTGTTTCACAATCCAAACTTGCATTTTGCTACTGGGGTTTCACTTTGAGGTTTTGGACATAATTTCAGTTCAAATCATACATGAGCTATAAATAAGCTTTACAACAGTTTGTCCAAAACCACTGTACAAAAAGGTAAACTCACAAAAAACTTGTTACTATACCAGCCATTCAAAATGTTATACTTAAAACTCAAAAAACAAAATCCTTCTGTAATCTGTGATGGATGTACAGAGGACAAAAATGTTACCGTTCGTCCTCTTTTTCTCCTGAAAAGAAGGGTGTCTTACTTGTTGATTTGTCTAAAGCCTGTCTGGTTTTCTGACATTATTACAACAGTTGTTCATTATTTACAAAAAATATAAAAGAGGTGAGTCTGAGACGTTTGTCAAAACTTCTAATTGAGCTTTATGTCAACGCACGCCGAGTGCTGGGCCACTGCTTAGCGCTCCTGAGAGGCCTTATGTTTCTACATGGAGACAGTCAAGTGTATCTTCTTTGATCTGAATGAAAAGGTGAAATGAGTCAATCTTTGATTCAGTTCACTGATTTCAAAAAGTCTCCTAACGCTTGGATGGAGGGAAATAAACACTCACAAAGTGCATGGCCTAATAAAGTTTCCGTACACTAACTCTCCCACCGTTCTGTAACCGCAACCCTCACTCTGTGATCTCTTCTTGCTGTATCCCCCCCCCTCCCCACCCCCCATCCCTCCCCAGCCTCTCTCACGCTGTCACGCTGCCTCTTCCTCACTTTGTGTTTGGGATCAGAGTGGCGCTCACCACCACTCTGCGGTGGGCAGATGTGGTTTCAGCCCCGAGACAGCCTCTCATCCAGTTAGGGCCCCGTCTTGTCATGTGATTTCCAGGCCGGTCCGGCGGCGGCATTAAGGCGTAGGGAGGGTGTAGCTGCGTTAACGGAGGCTTCGCGAGGGTCCGCCGTGGCTTTCTGAAGAACGGCCGGCTGCTTTTAAAACACTTGTCCACCAAACGCCACCAACTCATGCCCCACGCCCTCATCTCTCTCGCTCTGGTGGAGCTGAAACACAACCTTTAGTGTAATTACCCCGACTGCATCTCCCTCACTGGGCTCCTGCGGTTGAGCCTATAAACAGCTGCAGCATGCAGCCCCCAGCGAGCCACACAGTATTTACCTCGCACTCCTCACCCACGCATTACCTAGATGAACATCGCATCGCTATCACCCGAGCCTAAAAAGAAAAAGTGCTTTAACATCAAATTGAAAGTGGCCACCGAAGCCAACAGGCAGCACCACCTCCTGAGTCCAAATCCGTGGAATTTACAGCATGTTACGCCAACGGAATGTGGAAATCTGCGCATATATGCTTGATATTCTCCAAACACCACTGCGTAAAGACAATGGAGATTCCCCCCAAAACACTTGCGTGTGTGTGTGTTTGTTCATGTAGTGACATTGATGCATGGTTTGTTTTCTCCAGATCGCGGAGCAGCTTGTGCCGGGTCACCTGCAGGCTCAGCCAGACTCTCTTTATTGAACTCATTGTTCAGAGCCCAGTCTTGTTCATTACATCCCTTATTTTCATAATCACCAGGCGTTTTGATTGTGGGGAGTCAGTGTATTTGACCAGAAGTGCAACAGACTGAATCCATTAATAAAAAGTCAATGGGCACGGTCAATAAGGCAATTTAGCCAAATACGCGCATCAACAATAGCGTATCAAAGCTCTTGCCAGTAAGTACTTGCAGGGGATGGCGATTTGCTGCATGCGGTGAAAAATCTAACGCAATCACGATCAGAATAATGCTCCGTATTGACCGGTGTGAGAGGGCATGAGGTGCACGGGTGGGGCTGCTCTGGGGATGACCCCTTCCCACTTCATGATTGATTGGGTGCGTTGGAGCGATTCCAGCCCAAATGACTCGGTGCGGGCTTGTGTGTCCAGGCTGGGCTCCCGTTATTAACTTACCCAGGAAGAGGGCACCGTAAATAGCCTGCAGTGGAGCCTCACTGGGGGGGACACTGCAGAAATAAAGAGGGGGGGGAAGCCGCCCCGCTAAACTCAATTTGTAATTTAATCCAGGGGGCCGCCATCCATTTGGATGTGCTCCTGCAGCAGACAACCTGCAGCTGGGCAATGGAATAAAGTACGTTCCAACTTATCACCCTCACTCCACTCCTCTGTTTCCTAGATCAACAAATTATGATGTCAAACTTTTCTGCTTTTCCGAAACACATTGTGTTTACAGTTTCACAAGTTCCAAATATTGGTAAAGAATACAGTGGCATTGCTAATTCTGCAAAGATCGTTATTAGTGAGAGAGATCGAGAGGCCTTCAGTATTAACAAACCACAAATGCCAAAAGAATGTAATTTTTAAATGTAAAAAAACAAAAACTTTTCATAATTAAATGTTTTAAAAGCAAAAATAAAGTATGCAAAAATATAGATATTTCAGATATACATATCAATTGTGTGTGTATGTGAGAACCAAAAAGAGTTTTGTCTAATATCATCATATTTTTCATGTCGACATGATAGTTGGGCTCTCATTGACCCCCCCCTTCAGACTGAGGTAAAGTGTGATAAAACGTAGCTGCTCTGCCTTCCGTTGCCCCACATATGAGTGTGATTACGGAGAAGCTGAGTGCCTTCTCGCAAGGGAGTGCGGTGGGTGGATTTGATTGATGCCCCCGTCTCGTCAGACGTGGCGGCAGCGACGACCCCCATGCAAAATAAACCTCACGTCTCTCTGCCGCTGCTGCACACCGACACCGTCGCAGCATTATTTGTGACAGATTCGAGCTTTGCGTAAGCGGGTGAGATGAAGTACACATCAGCCTGATTAGACTCTGGGAACATACTTTGGCTGAACTGTTTGCCGTGTGGAGCAACGAAGGGCGTTTCACGTCGCTACCTTCTGCTACGGTTGTGAGGCGCAGGGCCGAGAGGGAAAACGCTTCTGTTCTCCTTGCAAACCTCGGTAGAGTGTTTGAAAATAGCGCTTTTGGTTTTTTTATTGCCTTCTTTAATCAGCAGCTTAGATTTACTTATTTTTCTCGTTAATTCCGCATTCCCCCCCAGAGGGTTAGAAGTGCATTGGCCAATTCTGTGTAAAAAGGCATCACATTATTGGCTGACCTAATGGAAGCTGTCATGCTTTCAGTCACCCCCACACAGGCTCCGCATATCTTATTTCCCTTGGTAGAAGAGAATGCACTCGATTGTTGCTGTGGGATAAAGGTGAAAGACAATATTGTATTTTTGAACAAATCGGGGTGGATTACTTTCCCTCCCCCATGATCTCTATGTGTACTCTGTGTAGTTTTTTTATTTTTTATTTTATAGTTTCCATGTGTTTCTTGCCCGGTCGGGGGAATAGGAGGGGATGAATTGATCCCTAAAGAAACAGCTTGCTTCAATTCTCTGCACCGACTGGGCCAATCAGCTCCCCTGCTGCTCCCACTCACTCCCATGATTGTCCCACTAGCGTTTCAGTAACATGTCCAGGAATGCAGACGTACAAACAGCCGATCTGTCCCTTCATCTCTGCGTCTCTAACATGCAGACTTGCGTCAAATCGCACACGATCTGGATGATTTGAAACCTGTTACTATTATAATATAGTTATTTCTCTGTGTGTGTATGTGTAAAAGCCTCACAGCCAATGAATGAAACTTTTCCCTGAAGGGATTTATCTCCTTTTCATGATTATTGTGAGCATTGCTAATTGCTTAGTTGCATAAAGTGTTGGGGTCGGAGGTCATTTAGAGATGTGTTTTGGTCTTTGGATGTAATATGAGTGTTTGATGTCTCCTTAATTAAAAACAGCCTCGTTTCATCCGGAGTTTTCGGTCCAGCTATCGAAGCACACTTTTCTGTTTGCCCCCAAGAACACTTTCTCTCCATTTGTGTGATTTATGCACAGGCTAATCTGTCAAAATCACAAGCTGGGAAAGGTGTTTTCAGCACCATCGCATGCTGTCAAGGGCACGGGTTGTGATTTAGGGCGCGTGGATCTGCTGCCGCTGTGAAGGGCGGAGGACGTTCCAATGGAGGCCGGTCGCCTCCCAACACGGCTCAGCAAAGAATGTCGAGGCCCTGCAGGAAGTGGAACGATTTGCTCTTTTTCAGAGGTTTGTTTTTCTACACTTAGGCGGCTGGTTTGTGTGTTTCAATGTTGGGATCAAACCTCTTGAAAGAATAAACACACACTTTGTCATTCACTTCATTGCCTTTAGTCACCTGAAGACACACACACACACACACACGCGCTCATTTACCACCGCCGCTCAGCATGCGGACGGACACAGACTCCAAAGAAAACAGCTGGATTAAAGCTCAGGTACACGTCAGTTTGCTCTAATGAGCTGATCAAAGGTAACGGATTGCTCGTTACAGCGACTTAAAAGAGTCTTGCCTGGATTCTTCAAAAGGAGAAATGTACCTTTATCGAGATTTTAACGAATGGAGATTTTATCAGAGGGAAAGTCATTAGTGAGATATTAGTTAAAGGTGGTGATTATATGGTTTTGAATGTTGCAATGTAAGACATTAGATAGTGATTGGAACATATGTAAGGGAGCAGATCAAACGTATAGAATTTGATTTGATTTGACATAACAATTTAACATAAGACTTGAGATTGGAAATAAGAAATTAGAACCGAAAAGTCAGATACTATTTGAGATATAAGATAGATGACGTTCAAAATACGGAGCTGATTGGTGCAGTAACCTCAAGAGGTTACTGCACCAAAAAATAGAACTCTAAAATCAACACATTGATTTAATGCCCCACGTAAAATTATTCTGTAAAGACGAAACTGATCATCACAACAAAAGGCACATGGCGGCATACAGTTCACACACTTGTAGGTAATAAACTCATGAATCATTACGTCATAGGTTAAAAGAATCTACTGATTGGCATGAAACTTCATGTAACCCAGACTGTTTATTTTGACAGCTTAGCTTTTTATCCTTCAGTCCTTTTTATTTACGTAGTTTTGTTTACTTCTTGTGAAACGGCGGACCCCCATCCCGTCGGGAAAAGGGGGGCGGCAGCTCTGTCATTCAGTCAACACCAGCGAAATGAGAAATTCCTCATTGCGACCCCCACAGGCTCGTGATCCAACACCTGGCCAGCAAGGACGGATGCAGTGAAGATGAAGGTCATGAAGTGAACTTCAAACACGGTAACAGTCTTTGATGTGACCGCGTGAGGTGACCGGACATGTGGCTCAGTGGATGTAACGGACAACTCGGCTCACGCTGGTCTGTTTTTAATAGTTGGAAAGGCGTCGGCCATCACATTCCCCCGAGCCGTCCATCGATGTCTCGCATGATTCATGACACTTTGGGACACACTCACAGGATCTGGCTCACTCTCCGGAGAGGAGAAGACGAGCTTGTGCCCACGACCCCCCTTCCTCCTTTCTCCTATCCAAGGCGAGGCCCGACACCTGCACAGGATCCGCTTAAAACAATTACAACTCCGTAGAAAGCTCAAAAGTTCCACCTGCCAAGAAAAGGAAAAAAAATAGATATAAAAGCACCGTTCCCCTCCTTGGATTTAAATCCTAAATTGAATCAAGTGTGCCGTGAGTGTGTGCCAGGGAGGGTCCCTAATGGCAGGCTTCTCATTCTATTATTTCATTAATTCCCACTCCTTGCTCAGCCTCTCCTACTGTAACAGCCTCTCTGACTCATCTGCTGCTGCAGAGGACGGAGGGGAGGGGAGGAGGGAGGGGGGGGGGAGTGCCCGCTCCAGGCGGAGTGAGTCACGACGCACCCATTCATCACAGCGTGGCGCTGGCTGCACCTCGGCAGTGTCCATCACAGCCAACACGGACTGCCCTGAAAATGAGTCTGCTTTATCTCCGGGCTCTCATGTTATTGTTTTGCCAGCCCCCACCTCCCCCTCTCCTCCCCCTTTCCCCTACCATGCCTGTGGTCCTGTGGGTTGAGGATGAAAGGACACTGTGCACACAGATAAGATGTATCCTTAACACCCTGAATCAGATCCATCAGTCCGAATGACTCTGGCTCCGGTAGAGAAGAGCCAACATCATCCTTACAACCTACGTAACAACCCAGAATGTGCCTTCACTTCAATTTCAATATCAGTTATGGACCCAATTGTGGATAATACAGCGACCCAAGATCATCTTGTAAATGGCTTTGGGTTTAGGCAATAATGATTGACCTGCTTTGACCGGCTGCCACCAGGAAGAATTGTCGCAGTCTTCTCTCGCACATAATTGTGGGATAAGTGATTTGTAAAAGACTCCCTCATACAGTGATGGTGACTTAGGCAACTCGAATGACTGTGACGCCTCGGGATGCAGTTCTGTGAGAGTGATGCCTTTGTCTGAGAGCGATGTGCTCTAGAGTGGAGAAATGGTCTGAACTTTGGGTTAAGCCTGGCGCATGCGTCTGCGTCGTTGCGTCGACGCACTTGTTTCAATTCATGGTTCAAAAAGTCCTGCGGGTGTTGCAGAGCAATTCACCTCCAGAATAACGGGTGGAGTAACGTATTTTCGTTAAAGACGACCTAGAGAGTCACGTCTTTGTGTGTGTAAGTTGTTGGTTTGTTTATTTATTGAAAATAAATGAAAAGGCACGCAAGGGAGTCTTGCGCCTGCGTCGCTCTGAAAACGCAGAAGCATAAACTAGGCTTTAGTTGTCTGTAAGAGGAGAGAACGCTTTCAGGTGTGTGACATCAAATGATTTCAGGCCAGTAATCTTAATAGAAATTCAATGTAGCGCAAAAATGGCACTTAAATGTGTCACTCATAACGCGTACGTTTCAACCCTGTGCATCAAAATCGGTGAACTACCGGAAATAAAATGGAACTATGGAACAGAATAAAGGGATGCTTGTTCTGAAAGAATATGCAACATAGAGCATACCCAAATGTTGTCTTCATGTAAAAATAAGGCGATTGAGCCATAATTTACTCATGGATTTGCAAGATGTTTATATAGTCAATGTATCGCCATGTACAAAGCTCTCAGCTCCTCAACATCTCAGCACAGAGGATCCCTGTGGCCTTTAAAGAGGCCTGTGAAACAGTTGCAGCTGCTCCTAATGCCTTCTCCTTACGTCTTAAAGCCACAGCATGTCAGATGCTGAAGATTGGGTAGTGTTTCGGGATGAGACACTGAGGGTTTGTTGCACATTTTGTGTGGATCTGATTGTATGCGAGTTAGTCTGTGTGTGCTACTCATTAGTTATTATGTAGTTATATGTGTTTCCATCTTAACAGTGTTTCTTGTAGAGGTTTGGCAACAATCCTGGGGAGGGCATTGAGCTGGACTGTGGGAAAGTGTTGTGTGGAAAAGGTCCACTGGGCACGAAATCCTCACCTCAACATCAGCCCCAATTGCGGCGGCTACCGAGGGGGGAATAAAACATGTCAGAAACATGTTGATTTAATCTCACTTTTCTTACCCCTTCACCTGTTTTGGGCTTTTTGGTTTACTCAGCTGATACGTTGGACATATGATGTTCCATTAACATATTGGCTTTCTGTTGTCTTTGATCAAGCTGTCACGGGCAATTTTCTCAATTTGTAGCAGATATGAATAATGCATAACGACACAACCATTTTCAGTCAGCAACATTAATTCAAACAACACCCCAGAACAATGTTTGGTGGGGAGGCCGTCATGTGATAAATAAAACTGGAATGTACAAGTGTCATTTTCTTGTTTAATGGTCAGCACAAAAATGTGTGTGCCATATGCATCATCCAACATGGGGTTTCAACACTGAGGTTTTGTGCCGATTCCACTCATGACACAGATTGGGTCTCTCATTCCCCTCTCGAGCCAAAAAAGCCCCCCCCCGGGCGCCTTTCATCCCTCTTCTTCGTCGTGGATGTGGATCGCACATCTTCGGATCCTCCCCGACACGTCGCGGCCCTCATAAAGGTTTCATTCACAGCTCTTGAATCAGCGCTCTGTCTCTTTTGTTTTGTTCACCATCCCTCCTCTCTGCCACCACGCACACCCTTGTTGTAGATGACACGGCTTCCATCACAAGGCCACTGCGTTACTCGCCACTCTCGTTCTTTTCCTCAAACCCCTCTCTCCTCCTCTTCTGAACCAAACCATCCCAAACCACCACACACACCCCGACCCATCGTCCATCTCCTCTCTGCTGGTGTCCGGTCCGCCTCTCTCACTTTAATCTTATAAAAGTGGATTTCTGATATAGGGAGTGGGTGGGCTTTTAAGTGGATGGTATTGAGGTTGGTGTATATTGTGTGTGTGATGGGTAGAGAGGGCAGGTGGTTCCTGTAATAGCTTCTCCCCCTTCTACCTCCTCTCACTCCAACCCTCCCTCTCCATCAGCCACTAATGAGCCTGTATAGACACCGAGTACTGGGTTATGATGTTGTGGTGAAAACGAGAGCTAGATGAGATGGGAGAGAGAGAGAGAGAGAGAGAGAGAGAGAGAGAGAGGGGAAGAGGTGGAGCGCCGGTGGCCATCGGAGCGAAGCGGCAGGTCAGGTCACTTAGAGATATCGACCCGCGTCCCGATCCATTTTAATTTTCCTCATACGCAGCCACATCCAATTACATCCAGCTACGACTTGAAAGCGACGCACTTCAGCGCGGGCTCCCCGAAAAAAGGAAGCAGCCATGTTTTTGTGCGTGCTGTTCAGTTTTCTCCTTCCAAACGGCTGAAATCCCCGGGGCGAATGTGCTATTCTCTTTGTTATAACGTCTCCATTTGAGGAGAGGATGAATGAGTTCCCTTCTTCCTCTCCGCCACTCCCCTCCGTCCCCTCCTCCCCCCGCCAACCGGCTGAAAGCTGCTGTCTGGGTGGTAGAAAGTTGACTGCAGAGATGCATGAACCCAGGAGACACTGTCTTAAGGCTGGCGTGTACTTTCTGGCGTGTAATTTTTTTTCTCTCTTTTGCCTTTGCGTAATGAATCGCTTACACATACAGAACAGTAGTCCTGGAGATCCGTCCTGTTTCTTATTATAGCCGAGGATACACAGAGCTGCAGCCACTCTGTCTTATTAACGACCGCGCTTGTTGCAACAAAGACAGAGGTCCTTGAAGAATAAGATGTCCAAAGATATAAGTGCTCCGTGCAGACTAACAATCAGACGCCTGCGAATCCGAACATGGATATGGACTCTCAGGGAAATGTTCCACTAATGGAATTGTTTCTTTTTATGGTTGTGTTCAGTCTTTACGCCATTACCCGCCTTTTTTATCCAACGACGCCATGTCTGCAAAATAAATTTAATCAGTTTTGAATTAAATCTGTAACACAATAAAAGTGTGACAAAGTCTGAAGAGGACGGAGTCGGGCTAAATGGATGGAATTTAAATATTAAACTCGGGGCACTGTTGATACCATGAGAATAACAATACGGTCTGTTAACCTGGAAGTAGTTACTAAACCCAAACCACATTTTTTTCTGACCCTAACTGACCCCAACTATATAATCTTCACACAATAGAACTATTTACTTCAGTCAATTTCACTAAACATGATGTATTTTAGTATAATTAGCATTTCAAATTATTTAGGAGAACTCAAACTTTTCATTATAATTAAAAAATACAAATGGATCCATCTCAATAATTACATGACTGTGTTAAGAAGATATCAAAGACATAACATTTTGTAGTTTAACATAATTTATTTGGCATTATGAGCAGTAAATTGAACTTGATTTTAACCTTGTTGGTTTTCTTTTATACTTGGCATATGGGACGAATAATCCATCAATCATCTTGATCATCTGGGACTGATATACAGACACAGTTTAGAGGACCTTAGTAACTATGACCCTAGTGAAAAACAGAACGATGCCATGTGACAGTCTACACAAGCTCTGTCCCAAGCTGGTGCTGTAACGAGTGTTTTGACTGATGGGGTGGTGTTCTTTGGGAAATGGCGTTCTCGGTCAAGGCCATCGCTTAACTGGGAGTTATGGGACAGGAGATGAGAAGAGTTGAGTGAGCGGCATCAAGATGTCGATGTACTAAACTTGTTCATGGAACCATCGCAAGAACCTAAAATAAAACCACGTCAAATCCTAAATGGGGCAACATCAACATATCCAGACCAAAGTCTATTTGTATTTTAAATGTGAAGTATTTCTGTAATTATCTGAAACTGTTGTCAGGATTGTGCTGATATGTGTGTGTGTTTGTGTATGGGTGTGTTTGTGTGTACAATATGAAGAGGACTACACATTACTTAAGTCATATAACCCTTTTTTTTCGCACCAAACAACATTAAATATCCATTTCTCAGTTTCCACGTGCCTACTGATAATGTGCTCACCCGTAGTGTGTTCTCTTTAACACCTGTATTGCCTTGAGCTGAGTACATGTTGGCACCTTTTTAAATGTATTATCATCCAATTATGTTTCTTGAACTGTGTTGTTTTGGCACATGTGAAAAAAAAACAGCCCCTGGCCCCCATTACCATCTCTTCATTAACATTTATGGCCCCAAATAATCCCGTAGTAAAACTTCAGTCTACTCCATTAAACACGCCGAAACGGATGTCAACCAACTTACTGGCTTCTATTCTGTAGCTCGTCACCTTTGACCTCCCTGTGAGGCAAGCAAGAGAAGAGTCGATCTCCCCACAGAGATCAATAATGTCTCCATAATTGTCCAGTATAACATCACATATAGGCCCCGAGGAGATGGAATGGCTTCTCCTTTTGCTTTCTAACAGGTGGTCCTACTGTTTAGTCAAGACCTTTTTAGGTAGAAAACATTCATAAAACAGTCAACAGAGTGGATGTCCAGTTTATTGCCAGTGGAGCAGCTCCAGGCCACACATCATGACAGCCTTGAATTCCAGATGACATTCGTCTGCATAAACAATCATTTAATTGTCTCAAGCCGACTGTGTGTTCCTTCAATATTGTTAGATCTCCAGTTCATGAAGATGGAATGACTGCAATAGACACAGAGTCCCTGTGAGGAACTGCAACAGCAGTGTAGCATATGTGTCCTTTCTTCTTTTTTTTTGTATACGCGCGTGTGTGTGTGTGTGTATCTGTGCTCACACAAATAAAGCTATTGTGTAAATTGCGCGCTCTGCAGCAGGATACCCACAGCTCCGCTGAAATAAACATCCTGCACACCAACCGTCACCTCTGGTTTCAGCAAACAACCACACACGCACAAAGATGTTTGACGGTGTTGATTTGGCGGCCGACGCGGAGTCGAGGCGGGGCCCAGGTGCTCCTCGGCGGGTTGCCGCTCACACGTCGGGAATGTGACGCATTTTCAACGCCCACGCACTGACGCACAGCCGAGGCGTTGACTCACACACGTGTGCATTTCATGGATGGCCTTGCTTTACAGCCGGTGGGAGAGAGGACGGAGACGTCTCGCTGGACGCTGTCCAGGTGTGGAGACCAGCTCTCCCACCTCTGTCGTTAAACTGGTGGCCTGCAGGAAGCAGCTTTTTTACTGCGCTCCTCAGAGGGAGAAGTCACCTGTCCTCCCTCGGAACATCATGCTCAGCGCACTAGCCGGGACACCAGACTTATCACCATGTTATGGCATTTAATGAGAATCTCTCAGGTGATGACCAGGTGAAGGTCATTAAAGAACTATAAAACTCATCTTTGCCAACATCATTAGCCATAACAACTTCAAGAACTTGTAATATCTGTAAATGTTCCCCACTTTAATTTGCCTTTACCCTGATTATTTTCAGAATCTAGCATTAACAGCAACATTGTTCCTTTGTGTGTATTTGGGACACGTGATGATTGTGGATATTTCCTGGCAGGCTGGGGACGTCAGAAGATAGTTACTGCTAGAACAACCATTAACCAGGCCTGCTCGGTGTCTATTGGACCCGCTGGGTGTGTAATCCAGAATGAAAGCCTGAGGTCCAGTCTGGAAGGATTTTCCCACTCCGCCTGCAGGCAGGTGAGGTTTGATGGCTTCTGGGTGCCAGTAAACCCAGTTGTAATCGCTGAGCGAGCGGTAAATGCAGCCTGGGCAGCATTGACTGTGAAGCGCCGCGTTGGTGACTGATATAATGTGGAGAAATAAGCATCACACAGCTTGAAGGCGAGCTGCAAAATGTGAAACTAATCTGGCCTATTTCTATTAAGTCCCCGTGTTTCTAAATTTCTAGAAACATGACCTCTAAGTGGTTCTTTAGTAAGTGGGTATTTTCCTGTTCTGGCTCAACGGGGAGGGAAGAGATGCTGGGAAAATAAGCTCTTGTGATGGAACAACTGGTACTTCTGACCAGGGGTTGCTGGAGGAAAGCATAATACGAACAAGCACGTGAAGGTTGAAGAGGCAGATTGAAATGTAGCACCCAACTTTTATGTGGGAGAGCAGAGTTTGAGTCACGTTACTAACAGTCGATAGAAGCTCAAGCTTCAATGTGCACAAGCTCTCGTGATGGAACAATTGGTGCTTCTGACCGGAGGTTGCTGGAGGAAAGCATAAAAGGCAAATGGTAATGTCGCATTCCTCCTTTTGATAATATCTGCACTCCCGGTTAACCCTCGTCCCTCACAGAGCTTCTCCTGAGTGTGTTTGACAAGATGGCCGCTTCTAATTTGACGTTACTGCGATGTCCACTTTTACGTTTTTACTCTGAGGGCCATAAATACAAACGCAGTTTTGCAATCTGGTACCCCCTTAAGATTCTGCCGTAAGTGTTTTCTCTTTCCTCAAGAGGCAGCATCACAGGACCGCCAAGCTGCACGTTTGTTCCTTCCATTAACTCAATGTTTGTTATGTCTTACATCTCTTCCCTGTGGGTTAAACGTTTCATCTCATCGTCTCCTTCTCTCCACATTTTATTCATTATTTCTTCTTGTATATATTAATAGCCACCATGGGAATAATACAATTTTTTGTCTGACCATATACGTCTCCAGGCTATGCCGTGATTGGAAACTCCCGATAACACTGACATATGGGAATCATCAACCCTCTCCAGGTCGTCACTTCCTTCCTCTGTACGGCCGAGATGGAGAACCGATGGTCGGGTCCATTCCCCAATGGCCTCGCCCATTAGAAAGGTCGCCATGGGTCATTAAGGAGGTGGCTTTTAGACCTGAGGAAGACTTTACAACCAATGGAAAATCCAACAGGATATCAATTGCCAATGTGGAATAAGACTCTACCTGTATTTGATGATCTTCATAGGGAAGGAAAGGCTCAGTTCTAATGACTTGTTTACACTGTTTTGAAAGCGCCGAGCTTCGGATTCATGTAATTTGCCCCCGACTCAATCAATCAAGGTATCAATCAGCAGCCTGTGCTTTAAGTAAACATATTAATCGTTTCTGATTTCCGCCCTCCTCGTGGCTTTTAAAGAAAAGGTCAACCGCAACTGAGGGAAAGAGATTGTTGTGAATCCCAACTGGATCTCGTGTTTCTATCGTAAGCAAACAATAATTACTTGAATAAGCAGTGAAACCATCGTCGAAGGCGGCTAGTTCTGTTGGGATACGCAGAAAATGTCAAGCGAGAATGGCCGGAAGACTCTCAGCAGTCAATCAGCGAGAGGACCATTCACTCTGTTTGCCGGTGTGAGCTCGTCTCACTGCTCTGTGGTGGTGAATATAGTTTGTGTCTTGATAATGAAGTTGAAAGGGCAATATTATGTATCATCTTTTCGTCCTCTTTTGTCATCAGGCCTGGGGCATCAAACCTCTGAAAATGCTGAAAAAAAGGCAGTTGTCTTTATTTAACATGGGATTGTGTTAATTTAATTGGGCCTTTTCCTGAGATTTTATTCAGGAGATTATCACTTTATCATTTATCATTGTGTGAAGCTCTTCATGTCCATAAATGCAAGATACTTTTTAATTATGGCCCTAAAATGATGCAATCTTTTCCCCTTTGTATAAAGCTCTTCCCAACTTCCTAACTTTAACTTGTATTCCTTTCATTTTAAACTAACCCATAACCTTATACTACTAACCCATAGCATTATATTTAATGTAATCCTCTTGCACTGTTGTCTTGTCGTCCATTGTCGTACTGTCTGCTGTTATGCATCAACCGCCAAGTCAAATTCCTTGTATGTCTGACACATGATGGCAATAAATGATTCCTGAGTCCAACTGCCGCCCTAATTCTTTACGTATGTAGTTAATGCGTATCTACATAAATATGCGTTACCTACTCTCATCCTAAAATTGACTCATCTTACTTGTAATTAAGACTTTAAATGTTTATTTCTGAAGAGAAAGTTTGATCGACTCACGAGTTACTTTGTTTTCCGCCCACCAGGCCTCCACTCAGCCAATGAGACGACGTCCGGCTCCAGGACAACTCTGCCCCCCCCCCACAAAAAATGTTTATACAACTCAAATTGCGATCTGCCTCCCTAACTCTCGCTCACTGACACCGACTTTGGTGCGGCTGCTATTTTTTCCTCGAATGTGTGGCAGCTGAGAGTTTGGGCGGCAGCCGCCTTGGTGGTCTTTCAATTCTCTAATTGCGTCACCCCCCTCCCCTCTTCCTTCCTCCCATTCCCCTCCTCTCTGCTGCGCCGCGCCTCCCTCATCACTGGATTTACAGCCCAATCACTGTTGCCATAGCCATGCGATATGTCGCTCGACAATAAAAACAAGCCATTCTCATAATGGATGCACAAGTGGGTCTGACCTTACACGCGTAGTTGAATGTGGCTCGTCAGTAGGTCGTCAGCCCTGCTCGGGTATTTATAAGGATTCGTCTCCAGTGTGTTTCTCTTATTCCCGCTGCGATGGGGCTGAAAGGACGCCTAACAAAGTCAGGTGAAAGATAAAGTAATCCCTGCCTTCATTACGGCGCACAGACGGTCCACTCCAGTCATTAGACAGAGCCCTGCACTACTGCAACTGCACCACGGCTGGCCCGGCTCTCACACGCCTCCTAATGGCTTTCCCAGAGTGGCCCCGGCCCAAACTCTTGTAATAAAAAGCCTGGATCTTTAAAATGAAACGGACGTGCCGTACGTCCAGCCGGGCACCGAGTTGTGCAGCAGCGCAGAGCGAAACCAGGTCCACGCTGGATTTAGTGGGCATTTGATGAAGTACAGTAAGACTAAAGGTACTCAAGTATCAACTCACTAGAAGAAAATCTTGGTGTTCATCCAGAAATCCACTCCAGTGACTTCACCCCCCACATGCGAGTACTTCACTCCCTCCGCCAGTGTGGTCGTCGTGGCGGGTTGCAAGGTCAAGAGTTCGATCTGATTCATCCATCTTTCCTTTTTTTGTTTAAACCAGAGAGGCGGCGGGATGGACAGCAGGCCTGTGCCACAGTGATGGATTTAACACTGTCGTCGCCCCCTTGTCCACCAGAGCTCAAAGCTCTCCATCACACTGACAGAAGGTCGCAGTCTTCCCAAACCAAAGCCAAACACATGCCAGACTGCAGAGGCGCAGGCAGGTAACCCCGCTCCGATGTGCAGCATATGTCGCCCTCTTTCCAACCAGCAGCCCTAACAGGACGATGTAATATTGGGCTTCACTTTATTGCACTCTTTCATATGGCTGTGCAAGGAAAGCGTTGACATCTCATCCACTACCTCATGAATTAAAGAGCTCCCCTTCAGATCACAAGCAGACCTGAAGGCTTTCCCAGACCTTGGAAGTGTTTATTAAAAATGTTTATATAAAAGAGGCCAAACCAAAATGTATTGAACCAATCATGTACCGCAGTTAAAGCCCAAGGGCCTTTTCTTTTCACTCGACCCATTGAGTGAAATTATTTGAAGTAAGTTATGAAACCTGAGGAAATAAGTGGCCATATTGTTCGCTTATTTAGCGTTTCACACCTTTTGTCTTGTGTTAGTGGTTATTCCTCCATCATATTTCCAGACCCCAGTGGTTGTACAATAATTGCATGGTAGTGGCACGACATATTCCATGTGTGTCTTATATTGCTTTTTCGTTCAAGAAATCCAGAGGCATAAATGGAGCATTAGAGAACATGCTATTCTTTCACTGTAAATGGAATCAAATGGAAAGTTACCTCCAAATACTTATTCCTTTATATTCCACCTAAAAAATGCAAGAATATAATTACTTATTTAAATTGGCTTGTAAATGGTTGTGTTTTTTTCTTTAAACAAACCTTTAATGTGCAAATAAAACTTCTGGATCCAGCGTGAACACACACACACACACACACACACACTTGCTGGTGCCAGTGGCGAAGAAGGTGGTCATGATTTACACTGCCCACAGCTGGAGATTAACCACAAAAATTCCAAAAGTATTATTTTATTTAAAAACAGGGGTATATTTAGAGGGGAGCGGGGGTAGAGTACAATTCTGCCTGGGACCCACAGTCCTTAGTCACCGCCCTCACTGGTGGGCCATTTGAAATCATAAAATAAAATGTCTGACAGCTGTCTGTAATCTCAGCCCCTTCCTTCACTTCACCTCACAGACGTCCGGCTCACGGAGTTCTGCGGTGATTTGGTTGTAATCACGTTCATAATGGTTTACACCGGCTAAAGAGATATGGTTGGAGTATGGAGTCAAGAGACAGCCCTTGGATCAAGGCTTTTGTCATTATGTTTGCTGTTAGAGCCGTTACACTTTTGGGATTTTGGAAGTATCTTATATGTTGCTATGTGTTCAATTAGGATTTAAGCCACGTGTCACTAAGTTCAGCATTTTGGTTCAGAGCACATTTTAAAGTCACTGTTTAAATCTCACAGTCCGTCTTCAAAGAAATCCACCCACTGCCTGAGTAAATATAAAAAAAGTATTAGCTGGAGCTGAAAATGAATATTTCTGTGAAAATGAAAAGAAATCCCTTGGACAATTGTTGTTAAAAAACAGCAGTTCCCTGCTTCACAAATGTTGTTTTAATGGAAGCAAAGCCCCACAGACTGCGCTCATATGTGAGACCCGAGTGTCTCGTAGCACCTTCTTAACGCCGTTCAGGGTCGGGAGAGATTCTGATTGGGGAAGTAGGGTCTGCTCTCACAGGACAGGACGAGAGGGGGGTGAATATGACATGTAGCAGGTTTAGTTTGTGAAGAAGAAAATACGAGAGGTTGAAGAGACAGATTGAAATGTAGCTCCCAACTTTTATGTGGGAGAGCAGAGTTTGAGTCACGTTACTAACAGTCGATAGAAGCTCAAGCTTTAGCCATGGCGGTTTCAATGTGCACGTATTGTAGGAAGAAGTGGTTTTTAAATTGCTGGACACTAAATATTGTCACTAAACAAAACCTGGATTATATAAAGTTTTCTTGTATGGAATTTCCCCCCTCTTTTGAATATGATGTATTTTTAGAACTGAGTTTCTTTGTATGACCATAACATAAATGTGGGCGGCTGTGGCTCGGGGAAGGTCAACCGACAATCACAAGACTGTCCGACGTCGGTCCGACGGGGGCGCGTGTCGAAGGACACTGAACCCTAAATTGCTCCTAAAGTCCGCACTGCCATCGTTGTGCGAGTGTGTGTGTGAACCCTTATCTGAGCCCCCAATGAGCAGATGGCCTCAGCAGCGGCTGCCATACAAGGCGCGATGACATGTAGGTGGAACAATAGAAAGGCATCGCATGAATTCCATTCCATTCGTCATCATGGATGAAAACAAACCTGTCATATCTGGCATGTCTAAAGATGGGAATGCTCAGAGCTTGGGTCAAATGTTCACCGACAACACATTTTATCCATTTTTTTCCGACAATTTCCTCTCTTGCAAACCAATACTGCCTCGTATAAGCTTTATTAAACTTTTTTTATGGTCATGTTATGGCTCTCACAATCCTCTATAGGGACCAAATGTAGTCGAGGTTTGATATGGGAAAAGCTCCACAGTGACTTAAAGAACAAGCACATTCCCTCTCTTTTTTTGCATTTAATCGGAACCAGGATCTCTCACAAGCGTTTAATGCTTTTGTTGCTTAAACTGAACCACGCACCCTCTGACCCCGGCCTCTAATGGCAAATTCCTGAGCTCTCTGCACTCTCTTTCCATCCGGATCACCTTCATCCAAATTGCGTTCGGTAAAACAATGTAGAACTTACTTTGCCAGGAAACATGGCGATGAACATAATCCAAACAGCATTTTAGATTTTAAATGACAACAATGACAAAGACAACTAATTTGCACGTTATAAATCTATCTAAATGACTATTAGGCCCATATCCTTTAAAAAAATGCTGAATTTTGCGGCACACAAAGAGCAGTGAGTTTGTGCCACTCAAAGGGACTGAAAATGGTAAAGGGGGGTTCGTGCATTCACTTTGTGAGGTTGCTCACCAGGCCGCAGGTAACCGGCATTGACCTTTCTTCCTCCCCGACTGCTGTAACAGGACTGTAACGGATCCCGTTTGGACGATATTGACCCTCTGTTGGGCCAGCGCTCGCCCCCATCTCCTCGCCGCTGGAAGCACTGACCTTATTGATCTCATTCTTTAAGTGTTACCATAAATTCCCCCTCCATTAGTTTAAACTGGACGGCATTAAGTCACATGATTCATCCAGACAGTCCTCCGCGGAGAGAGAGAGGAGCCCTCGTTACCCTCCGTGCCATCTCCTCCAGACTGCTCTTTGTCTCTCCGTCAAATGTTTTCCCTCCTCCTCTTGTGTTACCTCTCCATCCGCCACTCTCCCTTTCTCTCCCTCCTTTCTCCCCTTTGTTTAAGTGTTGTGCCTCTCGGATTCCTGCAGTACAAAGTGCTTCTATATGGGCAGGGATTCAATTCACCCTTAATTTGGTTGTGATCCTTTTTATCTGCGCCATCTGCTCGTTGGAAGTGTTGCCGCTGGCTTCCTTGTTTTACACATACTAAAATGTGTGTACTTTTTAAAGGGGAATTTTACAGCAAACCTCCATGAAACTGAAGCGTTCTTCCTGAACGTGCTGTTTGAATGACTACCGACGAGTTTCAACAGTACTCACGCAAGCCGGGCGACATTAAATTTGTCAAATGTGGAGCGCGTGGAGAAAGAAAAGTCCAGCAAGAAACAGTCAAACACACGATAGACAGAGGGTTTCATTAGTTGACCCGAAGAGAGCAGCAGACACGCACCAAGCCAACACCCTGACGTATTACTTCATGCTCCTATCACATAACTCATGATTACCCCACTTCTCCGTCAGCCCGCCAGCTTCCCGGCTGTCATGTGATCACCAAGCCCGGGGTTCAATTCCCCAGGTGAGTGTCGTTTGAAAACCCCCTCGAATCATTTCACTAAAGCGTTTGCACCGAAGTGCGAGGCGCCGGATGCACAAATCGTTTCTGGGTAGCGTGGAGACGGGCGGTGGAGGCAGGTTTGATGGATGTGTGCATTATGCACCTGAGTGTTCAGTTCAGTAAGCAGATGAAAATGCGCCATTGTTTCCAACGGAGATTTCAAATGCAGCCCACGAGCTCCCCGGAGAACAATTATCCGGGTCTATTGTGGGAAACAAAATGGAATTTTATGCTGCATTAATGCTCCTGAATCATAAATCTTAACTGCTTGTCCGTATTCCGAGACCTACGGTGTGTGCAGCTCGCTGTGTGCTGGATTGTGCGTGTTTCACATGTATCTTCTTGTGTGAGTGTTTGTTTGCGCACAAGCGAACGTGTGTGTGTGTGATCCGGCAGCAAGGCCTAAATTGGCTTCGAGAGATCAAAGTGGTCATTTAATCCGCGTTATAAACACACGGCAATGGGTGCAGGAAGTTTTGATTAGAAAGCCTGTGCATCAGCGCAGGGAGCTCACCTACCTCTATGGCAGCCAGTAAGCTGATTAATACCCCAGAGGACGCAGTTACCAACGGGCTGCAGGCTGAGGACGGGGGGGGGGGGTAGAGACCGGACCGGTGTGCTGCAATAAATCACTGTGCTGTAATGCTTTTATTCCTGCTCATATAAACTACAAGCGTTTGAACATAAACCGGGATTGGTGCAAAAAACAACGCCGGGGATTCTTTCCACGTTTACACACACCAGTTCCAAGCCAGTTTACAAATAGCACCCTTCCAACAAACGTCAGTGATGGCTGAGAGAAAGCAGAGCTGCATCTTTGCTGTAAATCTCTCAGCACCAGTTTGAGACATTTTAAGACAGAGCCAGATGAGGACGCGTTCGGAGCAGTTTCTTTTAAATAATGTTCCAATGTCGTTGTGTGAGGAATATGTTGTTTAGGTTGGGTAGCAAAAAAATGCTGAAGCTTTGGTTTGAGATGTAAGGTAAATGTTACCGTGCTTAGAAGAAGGGTGAAAGACAGGATCAAATGCAACCGGCATGCTCGCTCTGCCTTGAGGCCGACCTGCAGTCCCTCTCTACAGCAACTCCTCTCTGGACACCCAGGGCCTGTCTGCTCTTGTGGAGACATCCCCCCTTAAATATAACAGACAACATTCGACTATTACTTTTTAATTCAAGCATTAGCCCGTAGATGCACATTGTCAATGTAACACAGGAATGCGTGTATCTTTGCAGACATGAACACGTGCGGCTGAGTCCTGCCTGCGATGACGTCTACAGTACAGCGTATGATGAGACTCACTGGTTGCTACGATGTGATGCAGAAATTAAATGTCAATGAGTATTTAATCCATCAGTTTGTGCATTGAGGAGCCGCTGGATAAGGTCACGCTGAGAATAATGATGTGTCACGTTTGGTGTAATGTGTTTTTTAGTCTAGTGTTCTTGCACAGGCAACTTGGCAGTGAAGTTGAAACCAAACGTGTTATTGGAGACGCTGTGGAAAAAGGATTTTAACTTCTTTTTTTTTTGATAAGCGCTTATGCAACAACCTATCCAGGTACATGTTTTTATCTCCTGGCAGCATCTAAAAGGCTGAGATAGAATCACATCACTCTGTTGATCAGCCAGACTAAACACCACAATTTTTACGTCATTAGTTAAGAAAACGTCTAATGGGCACACTCCTATCCACCGTAACTTCTCGAATAGATACTTTATATTGGAGAGATAAAATCGTATCTAAGTGGGGAGGCATACACTCTGGGTAGAGATCACTAAGCTGAGAGAAGTGCGCCTGGTGGTCCATTTTGTATCGTAAAAGAAACACTTGACAGCTGCCTGCATTGTCTGCACACGCACACACAGTCTTAGTCCACCCACTGACCCTGTTCCCCAACATGTCCATTAACCAGAGCACAGCGGGATTTCATTACATCGGGCGTAATTGTGTTCGCTGCTGCTCGACGTGCTCTGGTGGAAATGCTCTGGTGACGTGAGGGCAGCTGGAGGAAACAGAAGATGGGAATGGCGGCGGGGACACGGGGCAGAGGGGATGTCAAAGCTTTTATTCACTAAAAAGCTCTCTATTCCACACCACCGCATATCCCCCTCCGCCGGGCAGAGAGCGTGTCTGCGTGTCTGAGGAAAAAATCACCTCCGGCGTCCACGCCGCCTCACAAACACACACAACGCACTCGTATCTGCGCTAAAAGCAAAATGGAAAACTGCACAGCTTCCAATTTATTGAGGCAGCTCACACTGGCGTGTGCTTTTTGCTCTACTGAAGGGGAATTAAAGACGGAAAAAAGCTTTCCAGATATGAAGGGAACTGGCTTCAGAAAAACAGGGATTGAAAAGATAAAAAAAGGGAGCATAGGTTCTCCAAAACCTTCGCATTTAAAGACAAATTCACATAACCACCCTTTAAAAAGCCGGATTATGAAGCAGGACTTTTTCCTGACAGGTGGTGCCTACTTACAACTGTTTGAGTAATCGATTTGGACAGCTGTAAAATAACAGCAGTGGGATCGGGCCCCGGTGGGGACTTCATGTCTTTGGCGTCGAAGGAATTGGCCCCGTCGGGAATAAAAGGCGAGGTGATTCTAGGCCTGTCCGCGCCCCGCACCTCACGTGCTTTGGGTTCCTTGTCTTCCGACTGGAGACGAAACACCTGCTGTGACTTTCGGGAGTTCTGTTCACATGTCAGTCCATCCAGAGTCCCACGGCTGTTTCAACTGTCACAACAACACGGCAAAGACTGAGGCTCTGTGCGCTAATTTCAGGCCATGACCTTTTGTCTGTGTGCGTTCAGACTCAACGGTACGCTGGTATGTTTACCTAACATGGCACTTGTGTGCACAAGTGTAACATTTGCATGAAACGGAAGATTGATTTTCAAAAGTAGGAACCCTGGTCTGTTGGTCCACCACTTTAATGGAGACTGAAATATTCAAACAGCTCTGAGTTGGATTTCCATCAAGTGTTTACAGACATTCATGGTCTCCGGAAGATGAATCCTAACTTAGTCTAATCAAACAATCGTTACAACTTTGGGGATCTTTGACATGTCATTTAGTGCCATTATCAGGATAAACATCTGCATGTTGACATATATTCACATCAAGCTGGTAGATTTGGTCTTGTTTCAGTTTTGTTCTCAATAATTTACACATCCAGCCTTCGTAAGAACATTAAAAAGAGCAGAACTGGCCTGGATCACTTCACCTCCTGACCAGTGGTACATGGAAACCACTTTGAAATGATTGTTATAGTTGCCTTAGTGCTTTAGAGAGAAAAGAAAGGGAGAAATATAAGGAAGAATTACAACTGTGGCTCAGAGAAAATAATAACTACAACCTATTCTGCCATGTTGCTGTTTTTTCAATCAGGCCTTTACAGGGAATTCTCCTCGGTGCAGCTGTTTATAGAATCACAAACTGCTCCCCGATCTGCAGTAAATGAAGAATCTACCCCCCAAACCAGTTGAAAGGCCTGTGGTTAGCCAATAGCTTTGAACGCATCTAGTGCTAATCTAACGCGGCAAATGTTTTCAACCAAATTCGAGATTTACGATTTGGAAACAATTTCATTGAAATTGCATCCAGGCAGCTTCAGGGCTTTTTACCTTTGGAAGAACAGAGAGCCGGGAGATTTCATGGTGCTTAACGCAGTGTTGAACTGAGGCAATAATTGAACCCTCACGACCATGCCTGCTTTCACATTTAGTTTTAAACAATCATTACTTTTAACAAGCAGGAGGGGGGGGGTTACCTCCATGTGTGGTGTGCTTGGAATCTGACCTTGAGCAACGCAGATTATCGCAGATAAAGTAAGTTTTGTGTTTCGAACCTTAACTTTTCGAAGAAGTTTAAGCAGAATGCGGCTTTTTCTGTATGGAAATAACTTTTAGATCTATCAACCGAGTGAGTTCACATGATCAACACAGTGTGACTTCGAGCTTCTGCTTCATTAATATCAACCCTTTTAAATGGTGTAAGAAAGCAGTGGAGAGAGATTTCATCCAAGTTGTATACACAACTCCCAATTCCCACTAAACTCCATCCCAAACAGCTGAGTCGCAGCAGTAGGGCGGTGTTACACCTCCCTAATTGAGCCGAATACTCTCCGAGTTCCCCCCGTTTGACACATCGCGGTTCTCTCTGGGGGATCTTTGTTTTTTTCCGGGAGTCGGATGGAAGGCGGCAGTGGCTGGAGGTGAGGATGTGCTCGGCCCACATCAAAGCAGAGGGGAGCAGCTGCTGTCTGTGAGCTGCAGAATCCCCTCGCCGGGATGACAGCAGCAATCAGCAGGAACTTTAGAACCCCCGATTATGATGTGCACCTGCAAAACTGGGCTAGATGATAAGGAATACCGCAGTGGCGTCCGAGTCGCCCAGGAGGCATTTCGAGCGGTTTAAATTTATTACTCTAAATCCCCACTGACCTTTTTTCCTTTTTACGAATAAAATACCTGTGCCATCCTAATTATAACTGTGATACAAACATCCGAGTGAAACAGTTTGCATGACTGACGTTCTTAACTTTGCTCTCACTGAGCTCATTATGGACCCGCGGAGAGCTCCGTGCTGCACAGATGCCGTCACCCGAACCGACTGATGCTGCGTGTGCACTCACATCCACGCTGCCCAGAGACTGCGAGCTGTCTGAGGTGATGATGCGTTTTCTCGAGGTGACGTTTGCGATGAACGCGTCCAACTCTCCGCCAGCAGACACGAACGCAGGTCTTTGTTTGGCTGGTCAGAGGAATACTCATACTTGTTTTGCCCTTAAATTTACTCTGAGAATCGTACAGCTGGACACACATACACACCCACCTACACACACAAACACACGAACAAACACACGTGTGTTCCGTGCTCGGTGCATTGAGTCTGTCCATAGATTGTAATTAACCAATAACTGGTTGCAAAATGTCCTCATTGGCTGACATCCATAGTGCGTTCTCATTTTAATGTCTCTACTTTGCATATGACACGTTTTCTTTTTCTCTTTTTTTCTATTCTCACCTGCAGAGCTCTTAAAATGCTTAGTATTTTCAAAAATATTTTGATATATTATCTATAAATTATTATAGAATTGAATTATCAGAATTGGAACTTACTATAGAATCTTTGCTCTTGTTGTTATGTGCAATTTCACTCAGTTGGTTCAACACGACCTCACCAACCTTGTTTGAAAATAAAACCCTGTGGCTGTGGAGCTTATGTTGTTTTAGGTTTCATACCCAATGCCAATTCCACCAGCGTCATGAAGCTATCAAGTGCTCATTTGTTTTTCCTCCTCACAGCACTTAGTGCAATAATGCAGTTTTAATGACTCTCTCCGAATGCATCTTAACTGCACGTGTTGTGCGGCGAACAGGACCTCTGGGTATTCGTGCATATCTACAATTATAAAGTAAGCTTCATTATCATGCCTACAACCTCATCACTTATTGATGAGATACGGACGCAGGGTTGTCCCGGTGTCTCTGCTGACCAAAGACGAGAAGCTGTCCTGAGCTGTGGGCCAAAGAAAAGGATTCGCCACCCCGGCTGTTGAGCTTCAGGCGAGTGCTGCTGGGAACACAGAAGTTTGTGACCAAGCAGGAAGCTCGAGGACGAGCGCTGGACTCTAACATAACACAATCTAGTGGGAGCGCTTCCATAAAGATGTTGAGTGGGGCCACGTGGGCTGACTAACCAGAATGATTCACCGGTCCTCAGTTGGGGCTCCTCAGGTCCACTTTCGCCAGATGTTCCTTCTTCTGCTTGCTAATTTTCAGTTTTTCTTTCGTGCAGACGGACACTATGTCTATTCATAGTCCTGTTCAGGAAAAAATAATATATTCGTCCGAGGTGTCTCGATGGAAAGCAGCTTACGGCTCAGACACTGGGCTTCACACTCTGTGGTGGGATATAACCTCATTGATTCACAAAGGCTTTACAGTTCAGCGCCGCAGGGACGCAAGTAAATGCGATGACGGCACGCCGCTTGTGAAGCATCGGCTTTCCATCTATAAAGGAGAGGTCGTGTTAGGGGAAGCCCGCAATGAAAGCGCTTTAAAGAGGAATTGTGATTCAACAGATGTTCAACTCCATTTACAGATGAACCTGTTCATGCAAAGTCAGCACGGTCGAGTGAAATCCACTGCAGCGTGTCGCGTCTTCATTAGTTCCCATGCTGTAAGAACACAAGCTTTTTGTGATCAGCCGGAGGAGGGGGTTTCATCGGTGGTCAGTCGGGGGCCTTTAGTTTCACACCCTGGTTGTTTTACTCAGTTGAGGCCTGAAGGTGAAGCCCGCGGAGCTGTTTGGGGATCCGTTGACGCTTTAGGAAAACATGGCTGAAAAATGGATGGGAACACTAACTTTCCCAGACAGATGTGTTGATAAGCCCTCGAAAGGGGCAAGATTTTGGTGTGATGCTGTGAGAGGCGAGAGGCAGCAGGGGAGGAGAGAGAAAATTGGACAGATGGAGCATCAAGAAAAGAGAAGAAATACCAAAAGGATTTGAAAATGATTCTCTTTCTGCTCAGTTGGACTTGTAGCTCAGTCATATTCTCTTTCCGTCGATCCCTTCAGCACCTCTCCTGAAATTAGTAGCTGTCAGGTCGCCTCACACTGTGCCTTTGATTGATGACCTCATCTGGGAGTTAACATGACACACTTTGTGTCAATTTCTCAGCTGGCTGCACTCACCTTCTGCACGATCTTCGTCACTCAATACGTCGAGGCATTCGTCTTCGCCACTTATCGTCACCTGAACTCTGTAAACCTCGACCCTCGGCCACTCGGCATGTGGCGGACAGACAATGGCAGTAAATCCTTTTGGTGCAGTAACGGGTAACAAGTTCTGTTAACCGAGACGCGTCGTGTTCGACCCGGTGAGGGAGAGGCTTCCTGACACGGCCCACGTCCTCGCGGCGTTGATGAAGCCGCAGAGCTGTGATTGATCGCTGCTCGTTCACCCCGGTGCTCTGGGGTAGATTTACAGCACGGGCCGTCCTTTGAGGGGAACCTCTCGTTTCCTGCAAGGCTGAAGTCTGGAGGAGTTTTCTTTTCTGTTTTTATCTTGACTTTGCATTGTTTACTTTCTCCCAGTAGACTCTCTTTGTTTTATCACCACTTTATCGCTCATTAAGATCAGTCAGCAAACACGGATTGGTCAGCAGAGGATTCTGGTGGGAAAAATGAAGCTTTTTTTATGGCAATATGTTGACGTGCTGTAGAATCCAGCATTGTTTCAGCATGGCTTTTTGGAACAATGAAAGCCACAGGGTTGGTTTGTGGTTTTCCACAAGAGAAGTGATTATCCATTAGACCAGTGAGATGTTTGAGATATTCTCTGGATGGTCAGCTGAAATGCATGTCTGGGATTATTGGTTTTCTTGACAGGTAAAAGGCTCTTATACATGAGCAAAAGTACAACCCCAAATCACTTAACATCCTGAATTGGTTTCATTCTAGTCTAGGTTGAATCAAAAAAACACTGATTATGCAAAAATACTTTTTAATTATATTAAATGATTTACAAGCTATGGAGTTTTCATTCGCATGTGTGTTTCAGATCAGCAAAAGTGTGTTTTTTTATAAAATCCTTTGTCATTTGTTCTTGGTTAGCTAAATGGCTGCAGTCCTCACCAGCTAACCACCAACGAAGCCGCGTACATTAGTAACATGCAGAGCTCGGTTCTCAATGACTTTTTTCTGTTAATCCACAATCCAAATATTGACCGTCAACTTGCCTTTTATAGGTCACAGAAATACACAACATTTACAGAAACATTAAGTATAAGAACATAATTACAAGGACAGAATACTTCTACTCTAAATTGAACTTTAGACTCTTTGAACCTGTCAAGTGGAAGAACACTTACCACTTTAAAGGGTAATATCATAATGACAGCCTCCTCGACAGTTTTTCTTCCACAAAGTCAGAACCCAAAGCAAAGGAAGACTAGTTTGTCTGTAAAGTGCATTTCAGCAACAAGGCCATTCCAAGTACTTCACATGAAACCATTAAAACATGAGGCAATAGCAAAGGACAATTGATTGAAACGCTTCACTGGACCTTTTTTAGTTTTCTGAACTAAAGGTTTTGAGAAAGCAACATCCTTGAATCGGGTTCAATAAAAGGCAGCAGCAAACAGGAAAGTCTTCAATCTTGATTTGAACCAGCTGAAAGTCTCCGCAGACCTTCATGTGGAGCAGATGAACTGAACCCTGCTTCCCCCGTGTTTGGCTCCTACTCTGGGAACAGAAAGGAGACCCGTCCCAGACGTCCTGGGGGGTCGGGATGGTTCGTAAGGTAGCAGCAGGTCAAACGTGTATTGTGACCCTAAACCATTCAGTGCTTTATAAACCCAAAAATGATGAAGTCAGGAAGCCAATGTAAAGACCTCAGAACTGGTGATTTTTGGTCTAAGTGAGGACTCGAGGTGCAGTTGTGTGATTGACCTTTTTCAGACCTGTGAGCGATCAATTAGTCATTTATTCGTTCTCTGATTACAGCAACCGACCCAGATTGCTGTAATCAGACTTTCCTATTGTTCCTTACGAATGGAAAGTATTGTTTCCTGTCTTCCACATCAGTTGCTGTGCATGTTCCTGCTGGGTCGACTTTTCTGTTAATAGTGAAGTAACACGTTGGAAATGGGATTTCTATAAACGCCGCGGAGCTGTCCGCTCTTTGGTAATGTTCTCTCAGTGTCCGCCAGTTACTCCCAAAGACCAAAGACATATGGCGCGTATGACGTCATGGAACCTGAATTACCTGTAAATGTAAGTGTGAATTTGCAAGCCGTTTACACAGCACCTCTGGGGACAGGAAACACTGCTTGGGCTCTATAAAGGAAGATTAAACGAACAGCTGTCATTATCATCATTTCACACGGCTGTGAATATATTATTCAGCTTTTGTTATGCTGGTATTCATCACACGCGCCTGTGAGCTATCATCGTAGAGACATCTCCTCATTATTAAACGTCAGAAGGGTAATCAATGAATCATGTAAAGCTTTAATTTACAAATGGCATCACGATTTGGAACAGAATTTGAAGATCATTCAAAGATCATCACTGCAGATGCAAATTAGCCTCTCTGGCTAACTCTGGCCCACTTACAGTACAACTGTTACTTAGTGCCTAATTAACAGTTAGTCCCTGCAAATTGATAATACGATTTTGAAAGCTATTATTGTATTTTTTTTGGCTTTTTATATAATACATATTGGTTGAGGGAGTCGACTTGGAATGGATTGACATTATTCCTGCCAGGAGATCACGCTTTATCAGAAAACTGACTGGACTGAGGTGTCCCGTGGAGCCGAGCGAGGAGCTGCCTCAGTGCAAGACGTGCCGTGGGTATCCATTATCTTATCTTATCTACCATTATTCTTATTCATCAGAAACACTTTAGTTGCTGATTTGCCTCACAAGTCTTCCTCACTCACCTACTGATTAAACTCACAAGGGATCCTTTGCATTTATCCTGTTATGCACGGGCTGGGTATTTAGTATTCATGGGGCACCAACGGTACCCAGACAACATCTGGCCACCGCAGCAGAGGGGCCATGGCAAGAAAAACTCTACATCTCTGAATGTATTGTTGTTGACAGAAATATCCATTGCAAGGTGAGAATGCCAAAGTAATGAGAAAACCTGATGGTTAAACTTTGCTCTAAAGAGACATTCTGTCTCTTCCCCCGCTGAGTGTTTGTTTTGTTAAGAGGATTTTTGAAAGCACAGTTAGATCCTTTCACGGGTTCACTTCATGTAACTGATATCAACAATGCTCTATGGAGCTCCAACCGGTGTAGGTCGATTTACCTTGCCTTGTTTTCCTATAGGTCATCAAACTGGTGCAATGCCTCTGATCTGCCCCGAGTCCCCCGAGGCAGAGGCGGCGTTTTGGACGCAGCCGCGTGCATGCTGGGCGACGGCTTAACTCGTCCCTGTTTGCAGGCGCATGTGTGTGAGCTGTTTATCTGGTTGTCGTATACAAACTCCCATCAGGATGAAAAGCCAAAATGATTATAGAGGAAAAATCCTTCCTTGTCTTGTAATCAAACAGAGGAGGTGTGTCTCACAAATACTAACAGTGTGTTTGGTTGTATATGTGTGTGTGTGTGTTTGTATCCTCTACATTCTTTGCCTCTGTAGTACATAAAAACGGGTGTATATAGGTAATGTTATGTAAGAAATGTGTTGTTGGCAATTAGTGGTTTTATTTAGCCACCCATGGGTGTCACAGATAAACACAGGGTGTAACACTGTTATTGTGGTGTGTGTGTGTGTGTGCGTGTGTGTGTGTGTGTGTGTGTGTGTGTGTGTGTGTGTGTGTGTGTGTGTGTGTGTGTGTGTGTGTGTGTGTGTGTGTGTGTGTGTGTGTGTAAATTGTGGGGTTGTTGCATCATCTGTCGTGTGCATTCAGTTAGTCTTCCCCAGTTTGTGTGGTATTTCTCTGTTATATATGGCAAAGGTTTCCGGCCCAAACCCAGAAAAGAACAACGCCCACAATGCTGTAGCAGTCTATAGAATTACAAAATCTAATTGTAATCCCACAATTGGATTAATATAATCATCCCAATAAAAATGTAGTAAATCCCGGATTAAGGAATCCAGTCAGATGCGTCAAAGGAACGCTGTACTGAAATTACCCAAAGCTTCAGACTTCTGTCCTGACTGGGGACGTTTGGATTCGAGCACTATTAATTTACTTATTACTATCAATAAATTCCTTGAGCTCAGGTTTGCTGTAACGTTTGCCTGTTCCATGTCAGAGGAAGAGACGCAGGAGAACAGTCTGTTGTGTCTCAATGGGAATTTTAAGCTCCATCAGAAGGTTTCTGAGGAACACCTGGAATTTGGCAAAAACAACAACTTGGACTCAAGGACTAAACTGATCAAACTTTGGGGCTCCAAGGTCGCTAAAAAATCTAAAATAAAATAAGTGAGGACGTTTTGTATGAACACAGTCCCATTTCCGTGTTTTCTCTCTGTCAGAAAGATTATTATTGAGAAAATGGAATCTAACGCTGCCCTGAAACTATTCATCTCTGTTCTTATACCAGTTGACAGTGGATGTGGATGTGGGTGAAATGAATCCTACTGAGTCACCCGTGTTGTCCACACCACTTTGTAGCAGAGCGGGAAAAATCCAAACCAGATCCATGCATTAAAATCCATTGAGCTGCTGAACAGCATCATATTTTAGTGTCAAACAAATAATACATTAAACTAAGGCAAAAAAGACTCATTTACAAAGTTATTTCAGTATATCTTCACACAGTGAAGCCATATATATATATATATATATATATATATATATATATATATATATATATATATATATATATGCTTACCTTTTCTTTTGCAGAGGTGTAAATTGATGCAGGGGTGTGTATACACATGGCTTTGATTCATAGATTTGTACCGATGGGTCGAGCTCTCCACCAGGACGAAGTGTTACAGGGTGAGGAATCCCACAGCTGGCCGACATCGATCTCAGTGTCTTTATTCCAACCTCCATTTACATCTTTTATTTTGTCTTTGTACATGAAAGAAACGGAGTTGGGACGGGGTGGTCCTCTCCTTTCAACGTGGTGTGCTAGCGGATGGGAGAGGCCATCGGTTGATTTGCCTCGGCGTTAACGGCCGCTGTGCCAAACGGCTTCCTCGTGTGTGCCACATTATCCGAGCCGGTGTGCAGGCACTCCCACACCGATGAAACAAGAACGCTAAAACACAGCAGAGATCTTGGTAGAAATGGCCCCGTCTCACATGTCTGAGTTTTACTGCTCGGGCTCTTGTATATTTATTTGTCAGGTGTCTCGACACCACAGCGACAAGGTCGACCATTTGGAGTTGGTTGAAGGACAGATTCACTCCGTCCTCCGCGGATGTGGAAAGACGCCATTTTCCAAAAATAACCCTCCTGAGGGCGCCAGCTCACATTGTGTGCAGATGTTGATTGTCCGAGATGTTTTCCGTAGGGATGTTTGATTTTGATTTCGGTCCAACCGGCTTTGATTGCACAAGAACTCGGAGTTAGTACTCCGACATGTACTGTTTTTTGTTTTAGAAACAAGGGCCACATTTCTCATAAATCCTGGAGCTTCCACTATTTCTCCCTCCTCCCTGTTTTCCTCTGTAGTTATTTTACACAGGACAAGGACGGCTAAGAATAACTAATAACAGACCATACGCCCTCATATGCTGTAGGGTATAGCCATAAAGTTGACAGTATACTGTTTTGGGGTCAGGTGTTGGAATACTTACTGGGAATATTACCTTTTGAGTAGCAAATATGGCTTTAAGTCAAACAAAAGGCTTTGGTCTTGCTTCAGAAAATGGTTTCATTATGGTGAAATAAAAAAATAATGAATTACAGTTAAACACAAATGGCATTTCAGGCTTTTGAACAATGGACAGTGGTGTTGCGTTTATGGAGAAAACACCCTCCTTCTTTGTTTCGATGTCAGTTGAATACAGATGTAGCTCCTCCGTGAAGTGTCGGATACAATGATGCACCAGGTAGATAAGGCGTGAAGCCGATACTGATAGAAGCTGGCAAACCTGTCGGAAATGTTTTAGTTAGTTGATGCACCTTCTTCTAGTGCCTGAGACTGAATCAGGCAAAAATGTGTTCGTTTTGAATGGCTAATAAAGTCATCTGTGAAGAAAGTAGCGCCACACAAGCACCAAAGACATCAATCTTCTTCTGGCCAGAGGTGACGTTTCTTTACAGAATAACTCGTGGTTGAGTGTTATCGTATCGAGCATATTTTAATGTCTTTGCTTTTTCCACAACTGGCCTGCCTGTTCCCATTTTATCTTTTTCAGCCTTCTATTTTTTTTCTGCCTTTTCAGCTTTTTTGCCATCTTGATTAGTCTTGACAGAGGGAAAAACGTAGTTTGATTAGTGTCTCCGTATAAGTGCTCCCTGCTGATCAAATTAAAATTCTGCCGTCTATCTGTCACCCCGATCTCTACGTGTGGTTCTCTGCATTCAGGCCCTCAAATAGAGACGTCGAGGGGGGGAACACAAGCTGTGCAGACATTTTGTTTCATTTTTTTCAGACTAACTTATAAAATCTGCAATGCAAAAATGTGTTTTTTTTTAAAACTCTGGTTGTGCGATATTTGGTTCACAACCTTCCTCTTGTGTCCTTTGTGTCACTGCACAGGGTTCTTTCACTGAGGATTCAACTGTGACACGTTGCAAGAGGGAAATCCCCCGTTGGAGCCCTGGATGTTTAAGTGGCGATAAGACCGCGGCGGAACCACACTGAAGGTCCAATGGGCGCACATGTGGTGCTGCTTCTGACTGCGGTTTGGCTGCCACGCCGTACTTTCTGGCTATCAGCATTTTATTTTCATTCGCTTGAGGTAATTTTGCACAAATGCTTCTGGGTTGTTCGTGCAAAAATGTTTTTTTTTCTATTGCAAAACATCAAGTCTGCGCAGTGCAGACTTTTTACTTGACTCTGACACTAATCTGAATCATTTCAAATGTTTTAACAGTTTTATCTCTGTGAGCACAATGAGTGCCTTTACTGTTAGATAACCAAGAAAGAAGCGGAGACACCTGTGAGTCACTGGTCCGGACCCAACGGCGCCTCTGAAACAGAAAGAAGATAAGCTTTTACTCTTCGGTTAATTTAGAGATTAAACACATAATGTGTTTATAAGTGAACTTTATAAGTCAACTAGTTGTTTTCATATTTCTCTCAACTAAAGAACGTGAATAAGCATATTTTAAATTGAATACATTTACACTGTCGTTGTGTACACATTTGTGTTACTTTTACGTGACATAAGTATTTCCATTTTATGCAACTTCTGCTTCTACTCTACTACATCTGGGAGATTAATATTTATTTTTGACTGCACAGAATTTAACATCAGAGACCAGCCGGACAAATAATGCAATGACATCTCTGTTTATTGTATTATAGATGCTCTATTTCATTTGCACACATTGTTATTTAGATATTTTCTTTTACATTTCATAGCGTATTTCTGTATCTTGTATTAACTCTAAGAAATTCACATTTACACAATGCATTTTACATTAGTAGGTAAGTCGACATTCAGCTTTTTTCGGGACCATCCGCATCACGTTTGTAACGATATCACAGTAAACCTCCCGATAAGGTTTCATCGTGATGCCATGATGACGATGAAACGTACTGCGCATGCAAAACCTCTGCACAGTAGAGCTATTGGGTAACGGCATATGTGAGTTTTTGAGCAGAAGTCTCAGGTGACATGTGTATGTTTTCTGTAATGCTACATGACCCTATTAGTTTCAGTACGTATAGCAAGTAGACACACAGCATGCCTTCATTGGCCACCTATGTGTATGAGTCCCTTAATATCGGTGCCAGGTTTATACAGTTTGCTTGAGTCTCCCAAGGTCACCTGACTTACAAAAAACCTTCATCAGAAACACACAAACTCATAGAATAAGTGAAAAAAAAGAGATATAATCAAACTCTTGAACTTAAAGACACCTGACGCTTGTATACAGGCACTTGAGCTGCGGCACACTCTTTGAGTGCATTCATGTTACTTCTGTTAAGTGCTACAAAATAAGATATCCGTTAGAAAAAATACTGACTCCGAAAAGTGTAATGCTGTTCATAATATTAACCAACAGGAAAACGTAAAGACAAATGTACAACAACAGAGCGGGGGGCCAACATAAACCTTTTCCTTGAACGTTTCTTGCATATTTCTGTTTATATTCGGCCTGTGCATCCTTTCATTGGGTTTCGTCACCCCACGAGTTGCAGGAGGCAGAATAAGCCGGTTTTGGGTGGGCGAGCGGGCTGCTGCAGGGTCATCCGGAGCCGGGAGAGACGGAGTCCAGGAGTTTCTTTTCTTTGAATCAGCACTCGGGTCATTTAAACTGTAGCAGGGTTTGCTTTTAATGTGCGCTGCCACAGCGAGGAGCAGGATGAATCACACCAGCTCTCTGAGCAGAGGAGTGAATCATAGTCGCTCTGTGTGTGTCTGCGTGTGTGTGTGTGTGGTCACATCACGCCGGATGGAATGACTCACTTTCTCTGCCTTTGTGACATTTCTTATCTCTCTATAGCTCAGTAGACTTTACGAGCTCTGCTGATGACTAAACGCGTCTTGTTTCTTGTGAGTCGCATGAGGAGTCTGCCACCTTGTCTGATACCTGGTCCTCCATGTGACAAACCTGTCAAACGTGCTGTTTTTATAATTAACAACATAGTGAGTTTTGAAAATAACTATGCAAGCAGTCTCCCTGTTTCCGGTCTTTCCCGCTGAGCTGAGCCGCTTCCGTCAGTAGCTTCATATTTACTGTATGAGTTATGAGAATGTTATGAGAATGTTATTATTAAGGCCAAAAAAAAAGACACAACTAGCTGCTTGATATCTGCACCTGCTTACCGCCCTGCTCCATCACACAGAAACCCCCCTACTAGGTCTGTGGATCTTCTTCTTCTTCTAAGTCGCACCACAACAAGAGGGACCCTGAGAAAAGTGTGTATCCCTGTCGGAATGGATGCAAAAGCAGTGCAGTCGACCTCAATTAGAGTATGGTTCTTTTATATGTGTGCGTGTGTGTGTGTGTGTGTGTGTGTGTGTGTGTGTGTGTGTGTGTGTGTGTGTGTGACTGCTTTTACCGTCACTGCAAGTAGGAGGAGGAAGGCATCAAAGCGACGATGAAAAGTGCCTCCCTGCCTCGCGGCTAAGTGCTCTTACATCTCCAAAGCGATACAGTAAATGTCAGCGGCCTCTGATGAGGGGTCCGTGACGTCACGCTGAGAGCCACGCTGCCCCCCCGGGCCGCCCGGCCCTGTCCGCAGCGTTAATCTCGATGAGGAGAGTCTGAGCCGAGCCGAGGCGGGAGACCACGGAGCTGAAACCCGGAGGGCAATTACTACCTGCCGGCCCTCTAATGCCCCCCCCCCCCATGTTGACACCAGCGCCGCGGCCGATGCATTAGCGCCTCGGCGCTGTTAATCGGGCTTCATCGCGCGGAGAAAGCGGCGTGAGTGTGAGTGTGTCCGTGTCAGCGAGCCGAGGGCATGTGAAAGCAGTTCGCCTCAGAGGGGTGTCCCAATTTCCACACTCGCTGG